>NC_048310.1:21314887-21451085 GCF_013100865.1 Trachemys scripta elegans | reverse complement strand
TCGCCCGCGTCGCTTCCCGCCGCCCCCATTGGCCCGGGACGGCGAACTGCGGCCAGTGGGGGCCGCGATCGGCCGAACCTGCCGTGTCAGCAGGTAAATAAACTGGCCCAGCCCGCTACGGTGCTTACCCTGGCGAGCCGCGTGCCAAACGTTGCCGACCCCTGCTATATAATATAAATATCTACACAGTTCTATAATTTGCAAGCAAATCTTGGCTTATTAATGCAACTGAAAGGAGGGTAAAGCAGATCAGTGTTTTAATAAACACATTTGTCAGCTCAGGAAAGCTGGATTCAAAGTTGACATTAGGTTACACGTGAAATGAGTTTGGTCCGTGTAGGCTCTTTAAGATTGGCAGGACAAGTTTTGCCCATCCTATTTAGAGTCAGGTACTGCATGACCTTTATCTGATAATATGAATTGGTTGAGTGAACCTTCATGTCTCATTTTGCTACCTATGTTCAGATGTCACCACCCTCCGTTGAGTGTGGTGGATTATCTTCCATGTCAGAGCCTGCCTGCCTTATTTGTGAGTAAACCTGTGAAAGTTTTGCAACCCCATCACTACCAAACCATAACTAACTCTTGCCCACCATGCTGCCAGTACAATACACAGAACTCTGGGAAGGATCAGTGAAACTTTTGGGGGTAGATCAGGAGGATCGTTAGTGGTGGGCAGGATATATAGCCAACCCCAGTCTCCAGCTGCAGAAGTAAAGCCAGATCAGCATTTGGCGGCAGTTAATGGGAGAGGGGCACAAGTGGTGCCACATAAGCAATTGACACCTCCTTCACGTGTTGACCAGCTCCTGCCCCCAGATCACCTACTTTATGGAATCAAATGCTATTGTCATAACTACTCATACATTTTTGTCAGAAATAATCTTATTAATTCTCAGTGAGAATTACAAGCAGTTGTGTACTTTAATTTGCTAAGATGAAGCTCACAGAACTTCAGTAAATAAATTATTCACTGTCCAGTTGCTGTTCTGGTATTTGTTTCCATTAGATACATTTTTTTTTAATGGAACAGCTCTTATTATGTGACAAGATTACCTGCAGTAGCAGGGCCTGGACTCAATGATCCAGGAGGTCCTATGTTCCTATTTTAGTGGCGCTGTTGAGGACGTGTCAGTATTTCCATCATAACTCGCTGTATTTGTTAGAACATGCAACCTTGCAAACAGATTACATTTTAGGTTCTCATACTGTGCCAACAACTTGACATGAGTCCCTGTAGTTTCAGTTTGTATTAAAAACATTAACAGTAATTAGCATTTTGCGCTCAATACTTTAAACCAAAGTCACAAAAACGCTTTAAAGGTTTAATAAATGGGCAATACGGTAGAGTTTTAAACTAGTGATTTGGCACTGGAAACTAACTTGCTGTGGGTTTAAAAACACTAAGTCTCATGGCTTACCTTAGCAACTTCCTGAGCCATCTTCACTAGTGTGAAAAATTCATTTCGTATTCCAGGTAGACTGATCTGCTCAAAGACACACTCTTGAGCTTGAGCAAGCATCATTTTGACCAGTACACTCAGCATGGCCGGGCTCATGTCATAACTTGGTGTGTGAGTAAATGTTTCCTTTAGGTAGTTTAAAATACCTGAATTTTTAAAAAGTTTTTCTAATTATTACAACAGACAAGGAGTTTTACAGGTGATCACAATTCACAAATTATCAAGTACAATTGAAAAGTAGCAAATAAGACAATTGAGAAACTTGAAAATATATTTTCTAGAAATTACCCAGCCAAATTAAGTTATCCAAAATGGATTCTTATTAAATGTGAAGAGTTAAAATGACCCACTGTCATATAGATTAGTGGTCTGTATTACCATCTAAAACAGCTGTGCTCAGTTCCCAATCCTGGGTTATCATTCACAGGGGCTACGGAAGCTGTCCTGTGGGGCAGGACAAGGGGAGTGATGCCTTAAGATTCACTTATAAGAATTCCTCTGACTGATTTTCGAGTGGTGCTTTACTGGGTACATACTGACATTCTACAGGGACCTAAGGGCGGTCTGTTACACAGGAATAGGAAAGAGAGATGGAATCCTTAGGCCTCTGAAAAGGTAGTTTGAGACCCCTACAGCAAAAAAAGAACAATTCAACTAATCTTGGAAACACTCCAAAAGGAGGCTCAGTGCACTGTGTGCTCAAGTCTAGTGCTGTTCCAGCCCCATAAGTAAACTGGAACAGTTTGTTCAGCAGGGCAAAATTAGATTCTGTTTCAGTCATCCACTTCCACTAATCTATCATTTATAAAATTAAAACAAACACTAAGTGTAGTGTAAAAAATAAATAATGCTTGCAAGGATTAAAATGTAACATATCCCATTCATCTCATCCAACTGGTTTATCAAGTTCTGCTAGAGCTTCTTTCCCAAAGTTACTGAACAAGTATCACAGCAGTACCTGGGGCTATGGAAGTTCCCCCTGTATTATTATTATATCTGTCACTCATTGTCACTACTTTTCAGTTCTATCCGGCTATGTTCTTTATTTTATTAGTGAGTTAGCTTTTACACGTTTGGAGACAGAAGCTGCCACTACTCAAATTTTAATCACAGGTTATCAATCAAAAATCTGTCAAGCCCATCTGAGCTACTGATTCCTTAAGAAATAAATGGAATTGGCTCTGAAAGTCCAGAAAAGCATCCTCATTTTCTGGTGCCTCAATTTATTTCTCTTTGTGTGATAAATAATTCAGACATTTTTTACTATCCATGTTGAGGCCTCTGTTATGTATTGAATCAGTGCAACAACTTCAGCCCACCCATACAGAATAGCTACTACGTGTACTATATCATGTCACTCTGTTAACACAACGTACGTGTTACGGGGCTATGCGCAGGTACAATGAAGTGCTTACAGAGTGCATGTTGTTGTGGGGCCCTGCAAAAGGTATGTTGGCTGCAGATGATGTGCTGCAGTTTATGACTTAATACAGCTCTAGCAAAACACTGGCATAGCTATTGCTCTAAGTAGGAATATATTTAATTTTAAAGAGAAATTCTCTTATTTCACAAATGCTGAAACCTCTTCTAGAAAGACAACAAGTCTGTAGTGTGGCAAAACAAAAATCTATTTAAAAATGAAAACTGCCATATTTTCAAAATCTCTATATAATTCTTTGAATACAAGAACTAGGGCTATTAAAGTAACACACTGTTTGTTCAGTGATTGACAACTATGATAGCATTTCACAAAATTGGAAGTCAGCAGTTGAGGATTATAATTATCATCTTGCAACACATTTTCATTTCACAGATATTAAGACTGCCTCTAAACACCTGTAAACACTATGAGTAATACAATACCTTACGCTTACATGATGACTTTTATCCAAGAAATGAAGGGTTTTTGTTCCAAACCTACTCTAATGAAAATCAGAATCAGAACTGTTATAGCATGTTAGCTCAAGGCAGGGGTGAAAGTAAACAGGTACAGCGTACTGGTAAAAAGTGGCCACCGATACCGGCCCATACAGCTGACTTTAAAGCGCTGCCGCGGCAAAGGACCCTGCTTAAAGCGTTGCCGTGGCAGTGCTTTAATAATGTTGCCCCTTTTGCCCCCCATCCGCTGACGGGGAAGGGGGGGGACACAAGGAGCAGCTGTCCCGGGGCCAGCGATTTAAAAGGACCCGGGGCTCCGGCCGCCACTGCCACTACTGCAACTAAATCGCCGCTGGAGCCCCGGGCAGCCCGGGCCAGGCAGCGTGTAAGGGCTGGCTGGGGGATGCTGATCCCCAGTCCCGCCCCTCCTACCCAAAGCGCCGCCCCTTCCGGGGGCCGAAGCCAGCTCCCGTACCAGTAAGTCTTCGGCTTTACTTTCACCCCTGCCTCAAGGGGTGCAGCTCCCATTAACTACCACAGACACAGCAGAATAGAAACTCCAATGATTCATTATGGGCATAGATCCTGCTCCTATTCGGAGTCAATGGCAAATTTACCATTGATCTCAATTGGACAATAAGCTTCGTTTGGGATCAAAATAGACTTGACTGTTTTAAAATGTTTTTAAAATGTAGATGCTATAGGACTGATTATCCACTCCCATCACACACATTTTACACAAGTCAATGCAGTTACAGTGATGTAATGGCGAACGGGCAAAGAAAAGGTGAATGTACAGCTAATTAATCATTAACTACAATATTCATTTTGTCTTTACCAGACTTGTTCAGACAGCAGCTCCAGGTTTTTGAAATGTTAAACTACGGCTAACAGGAATGTTTAATTAAAGCCTAGTACAGATCCTTGTGAGGACCTTTGGGTTTCAATCCACCTCCTTTTCTGTTTGGACTGTGTTAATAAAATCAAAAGTCAATATTGAATGTATAGCTCTGTATGTAAGAGACAGATTGAGACTTCCCCAGAAATAACCTCCCCTGTATTTTCAATATGTAAATGAACCACAGCTCCTTCTCTCTTTACATACCTGCAGCTCTCTGAAAAGCATCAACAGCATTTTCAAGTCCGGGCTTGGTCTGCCGATTACATCTTGTACCAATCTGTGTGTAGAGGGCTCCAATATTAAATAAAATACTGGCTTTTTCTAGTAACAAATTCTGCTGACAGACAGGGACACCTGTGAAGGAATCATACCTGAGGGAAGCGGGGGGGAGAGGGAGAGAGAGAGGAAGGCAAAATGAAATAAGCATAAAAAGACAAGCGAGCACAGAGTTACCAGTGTTTTCATTTTATTGTTCAAAAGAGAATAGCAGGATCTATAATGCCTTTTCTGCTTCTGCTGAAACTTATGGTAATTCATAATCACATGCATGTAATGCAAATATATCCCTGAGCTCCAAGAGCTAGTGAGTGGATTTATTGAGCTTTCTTAAAAGCAATGTCTCCCTTCTTGCAATGCTGGACTGGAACTCAAATAGCTTTTCTTGACCAAATGGTAGGAGTCTCCTGTTCTATTCACAAACACAAGATTTAAATTCACTGAGTCACATTCTTCTCCCATTGATAATGGTGCAGTATATCATAGCACTTGCCATGCTGAGCCAGTGCAGAAGTCTTTCTACAGTCCTCTGATATTTTGGACTATGTAGTGTTTCCTATTCATTACAAATTAAGATAGACAGTAGTAGATACTCTTAGCCTATAAATCTTGTAGTTCCAATAACACAGGACTAGATTGTGTTCCATACGACAGCCTGAGCAAGGGGTGAGGTGTACATTGCACCACGCAAGGAGTATCAGCAGCAAATCACAATACTCCCCCATTCTCACCATGCTGCCCAGCAAGTAGTAAGCATGTAGTCAAGGCTATGCTCATTCCCCACCGGCTCCTATGTGCTCATATCCACCAAGACCCAAAATCCAGGTAGCATGTGTAGATGTTTAAAGAGAATTCTTATGGCCCTTCACAGACCTTACTCTCAGCGTAGAAAGGGCCTTATTCTCTTCAGAACTTTACTGTACAAACTAAAGAGAGTGTGTAACAGTATAAATATGAAAACACACTGTACAAGAAAAATATAAGTCTTTCAAATTACATAGAGCTAGTTCAAGGTTAACAGTGTTCTAAAAAAAAAAAAGCTTACCAGGTAAATAAAATCCCCATATGTCTGGTAGGTGGAAAAAATCTGTTCTCTACAAAGCCAAGTTGAATGAAATAGCTCATCAACATCTCAATGCCGGATTCATCTCTGCTGGGAGTACGGCAGGCCTTAAAGTTCAGATATGTAAAAACATACATTCACACAATGCATTCTGTTTAGTTTCAGCGTGAATAATGTAACACACCAAGGACACAGTTCTGCTCAACTAAAATCAATGGGACTTTCGCATAATATAAAAGTGTCTGGAATGAAGGAATTAGAAGCATAGGGGCATAGCCTGCCCTTGATGTGTGCACCCAACTCTGAATAATAGAGTTGTGCTGGAGAGAAGGCTGTACGTGGCCCTAAGGAAACACATGGGAGATAGTGTGTGATAGGCAAATCTCACACATGTTGAAATACAATGTTGAACAGTAGGTATTGTGTGAGCTATAGAAGAACATTTGAACAAACAACATCTAGTAAATAGAAATTACTAGTATTGTGCTACAGATCCCTACTATTTACTCCACTCCTGCTTTCATGCCTCACTTCAAACCCTTTAGTTTATTCCCCCATTACAATTTAAACAATAATATTTTAAAAACAAACAATTTACAAGTTGTGTTAAACTGCTCAGTTACTTTGCTTTCCTGTTACATCATTTTCTCACCCCAAGCATTTCTTCACCTGTTTTATTTATATCATAGAATCATAGGGTTAGAAGGGACCACAAGGTCATCTAGTCTAAACCCTTGCCAAGATGCAGGATTATATGTGAGGAATAGCCCTTTTTCCCCACATCACTGCACTGGGAGCTCATACAGAGGTATTTGTCCACTATGACCCCCTAAATCCTTTTCAAAGTCACTGTTTTCCATATTTCAGTCCTCCCACTCCCCCCATTCTATAGATATGGCTTGCATTCCTTATTCCTAGATGTACAACTCTGCACACAGCTGTACTGAAACCCATTTTGTTTGAATGGGCCCCCGCTGCCAAGTGATACAAATTACACCATATAACTACTCTGTCCTCATTATTTACCATTCTGCCAATCTTTGTCATTTGCAAATTTTATCAGTGAGACTTCCAAATCACTGATGGAAATGTTGCATTATAGTCCTTGGGATATGGAGGCTGTCATTTTATATATCTTGGGAGCTAAAACAAATGGAAGTAAGGTAACCTGGAGCAAAGTATTAGTCATTAAGAGTGCCACAATCTAACCATATATGAACATTATTAATAAAAATCTGCAAGATTAAAACTGGATATGGTGGCACAGTCACAACAAGAATTAACATGCAAAATCAAACCTACTTGTCTCAAATCCATAAGATCAGCTATTTCATCTTCATAATCAGAACCGTCTTCACTGTAATGTTCCAGGATAAAGTCCTAAACAAAATAAAATGTGGAATACCCTTACTCTTTCAGGCCAAAGTTTTTGATTTCTATGCAAATATGAACAGTGTCCTGAATATTTAAAAATCTCATGATTTGCAAAGTTTCTACTCATTAGTAATAAATGGTGTTGTATTTATATATGTCAGATTTGCCAAAAAGCAGGAAAACTGTAACAGACAAGATTTCAAGGTAATATCTTCATCTTGTATCAAATATGAGAAACTCCAATCTTGCGTAGTGGACTCTAAACAGCTATAATATTTTTTCTGCTATTTTTTCAAACTGAGTTAATAGTTTTGAAATTGACATCTGAACCTATTAAATACAAAACAACAAGGGAGTCAAATGATCATGAAAATTCATTAATAGAAAGATATTGTCTCAAATTCTGCTCTTAGTTATATTGGTGAAACTCCACTGAGTTTAATGAAACTACACTGGTATAAATGGCAGCAGAATATGGCCAATCAAGAATAACCTACAGATGGAGAAGTGGGGCCAAATTCTTAAGTGATGTCTAAGAGAGTCTAAGTTAGTAGAAGGGGGGCTGATTCTCTCATTTTACTTCAGTGTAACTTCATTGACTCCAAGGAGTAAGTTAAAGTAGGATGTGGGTTTTTTCAGTTTACTTCTTCTGGCTCCTTGTCATGGTTAGATGCACCAACTTAGACTCCCACAGTAGGAGATGAGGGGGTATACAGAGCTAAGGGAGTCTATATGTGGGAGTCTCAATTAGTGTAAGGGAGTTTAGCTTACACCAGCTTTACAATTCATCCTCTGAATTTGCGCTATAAAGTTCAAAAAAGATCCAAAGTAGTAGTGAGAAAGAGCTTTCTTCCTGATTCAAACAGCTATTTCCCACTAAGTAGTATGTAGACCTAGTAGCTGTCAATGAAAACCCAAAGAGAATTCTCCTTGATTCCAAACATATACTCATTTCTAAGACAGAACTCACATTAAAGTCAGTGAGAGTTTTGCTTGAAAGAATGCAGATTAAAGTCCCTTGTGAAGCTCTGAATTCAAGTGGCTCTTGGCTTGGTAAAACTGTTGCTGTTTACTTGCTCCATGGAGAATTATTCCTGATTGTTTTATTTCCCTGCCTCAGGCAAAGAAAGCCTTCTTCCATGGATTTCATTATCTAATATGCTGAATACAGCTGAGCTCACCTGAATAAATATCCATAACCGGCATAGACTTTGTGTGCCCCAAGGATGATCTTTATAATGCTCACAGAAAATTATATCACATAATTAATCAAAACATAGAAGTAATAAAGCCCTTTTAATTGAAAAAATGTTAAACACTACATTTTCTGTAGGAGCCCAATTCTGCTCTCAGTTCTATCAAATGCAATTTCATGTGACTGCACTGGCAGCTATACCTATGTAACTGGGAGCAAATTGGATCCACTCTATGGTCTGATTCCTGGACCCAGTACAACTATTTTGCACCATAAAGCCCCCTTAAAGCTGGCACACACAAATAACTGGGGCTTCCTCTGTCCTAGCTGGGTATTCCCCTAGTGCAGAGCTGTAGAGCTGCCTCGGCACCATAGCCTCTTCCTGCCCCCAGGCATAGCATGCTCTGGCCATGTTTCCTCCCCATCAGAAAATCTTAGTCTAAATCAGAATCACTTGAATACATTGGGACTACCTTCCTGGGTGCCAAACCATCCCCCAGCTGCCCTGGTGGTAGGGGGAGAAAAAGATGAGTACAGCCAGATTATTTAATTAGTCTTCATTTAGACTAACATCTGGACAGGGATCTTGTTTAATTTCTATTGTAGAGCACCACGTACAAATGTGGGCAGTGTACAAACAATAAATGGTTATTATTATTATCATCATCATCATCACTAGCTGGGCCATAGAACAGTGGGCATGGGCAGCGGGTGAACCCAATATTCCCCCAGCCCTGCCCCTTCTGCCCGAGTCCCCGCCCCAGCGCGACCAGAGGAACCCCGGCCTGCCCCTTCCAGCCGCCCAGTGCAGGCTTGCCCTACACCCAGCCGGCCCAAGCCGCCTCTGGCTGAGACCCTGCCAGCTTTGGGGAAGAGAAGGAGCAATGGCGGGGCCTTGGGCCAGAGTGTGGGTGGGGCCACGGCCTGGATTAGGGGAGGTTTAGCACCCCCAGCCTTTGATACCCACTGCCCATGACAGTGGGCCTGATTTTGCTTTCACACAAATGTAAATCAAGAGTCAGTCCATTGAAGTCACAGGGAAAGATCTTCTGAAGGACATAACTGATCTCAAATGCTTGATAATTCTTGGTGTGCTAAATTCTTGGTTCTTGATCAGATTAGTGCAAATAAAGCATAAAAATATGTTTAGAATTTGCACACAATGCTGTGCACCTTCAAACATAACAGCAGTGTTACATGTTAAATATTGATTCTAAAATCTGTATCTTCGAAACTTACCTTAAGAGGGATTGTTAAGTCCCCTTCTTTAGTCTCCTTCAGGCCAAGTGGTATCAGGGGAATGCTAAAAGTCTCTCTGTGGCAACAGAAAAGACAAACAAAGTTAACTCCTTATTTTCTATTGTTCTGTTGGCAAAATTACCTGTCTTGTTCCATGTGACCATAGAGAGAAGGAGCTGTGTCTCTTGATGACAGCATATATAACATGCACCTTTTTATTTGCACTAGGAGGCTTTAAGCATTTCAGAATTGTGTAATGCTCCCTTTACACAAACTGTTCTGTCCCACACAAGTTATTTTCCTTATTTAAAAAAAATAATTATTATTATAAAACCCAAACATGAATGCTCCTATTTCAGGAATGACAGAAGTGAAGTAAACAGCTGCAGTGTGAGAGATTTTATCAGGAGACCCCAATAACCTTTTTGTGAACAGGGGGAGCTCTTGATTCCCCAGGAGTTTATTCTGGCTTCAAGTCTCTCTGTACAATTATTCCTTCTGGCCACCAAGGGCCTCTGTGATGTGAGTAAGGAGTGAAGGAAGATTGTCTGGTTTCTTCTTCCTTCCTCTATCTCCCCTGCTGGTACCCAGCCAGAATGAGACACTGGGGGAGGAGGAGGCAGAAGCCAGCTGTATTTATCAGTGTGGTGAGAGGGACAGAATCGGGATATAGGCATAGGGATGGAAGCTCAAAGGGAAAGAGTCTGAAGGGAATGAGAGTTGCCCTTGAGCCATTGTTCCCCCAGAGGAAGAGGGGGCCAAGGAAACAGAAAGTGGGGATTGACAGATCACTTGTCTGTATCAGTTTGGATCAATCTTTCCACATCTGGATAAACCACATGTGCAGAAACCACCCACTGCAGAGAGACATACACAGGTAAGGGCTATGATAATTCCATATGCTTCAATATTTTAGTATTCCATCAATGGTTGATATATATAAATTGTCTCTAGCACATTGGAAAGTAAGGCCTGAGCTCACTGGTTTTGATATAACTGGAGCCTGACAGTAAAAAGTTTGAGAACCACTGCCATGTGTATTTAACTTTTAGAAAATGTTAGGGTGAGGGAAGAATTCAACCCTGAGAAGCATCTCCATGGAGGGTGAGGAGGTACAAGATGGCAATGTTAAAAAACAAACAAAAAACAAACAAACAAACAAACTAAAACCCTTGATCCTCAAGGAAAATAAAACTCTTGATCACATTATAAGAGTAATTCTATTGTTTGCTAGTGGGACTACTCATATGAATAAGGAGATCATGAGCATTTGGTCCCAACTGTGAAATCTGTCTGTACCACTCTTTTCCTAAGCAAAATGTCCCCATTTCAAACAGAGATGTCAGGATTTCTTCCAGTTATTATTTACACGTGTTGAGTGGGAAAGATGGAATAGTGTCTGTTTAAACGAAATGTCCTTGGCATCTGGATATGTTTATCTGATATTTTCTTTTTCCAGCAAACACTTAACTGACTTTCTAATAATTGTTCATAGTGACCTATTTTCACTACAAAATACTGTGGGAGTGATTCACTCATAGGTTTCTATCAGCAAAGCCAGCAGAACCTGGGATGCATGTCCCTGGTGGTGAAAAGTCTGCCAGGGGAGCAGCAGTACAATCTACTCACAATTCCAGCTTAGCATAAGAAGGTCCCTAGAGCTGGCTGGTGCAATCCAGAAAGTAGGCAGGGCCAGTTGAGGAGGAGAAGAGCCAGGGCCCCAAGGAGCAGTGCTTATTCAGCTCACCTAATGGGCAGCATCTGCCAGGGGCTCCTATGGAACCCCGATGGAGTTTAAAACTATTCTCCCTGGTAGTGAGGCACAAATACACCCACACACACACTTGAGGGTGCAACACGTCTAATGTAACCAAATATTGGAAAGAACTGTTATTTCAATGCTTTTACCGCAGTTACCTTTGAAAAATAATCTGATAAAAGCCAAGGCACTAAAAATCCTACTATTGATTTAATATTGATTTAATATGTTTTTTCATCATCCATCTTCATTAAGCAGCCAAGCTTGTGTACAATTTCCATGGACACCGGTGTTTCTGCCAACTCTATGATGAATGTAAAGAAATTCAATATCTGCTTTTAGCTACTGAAGTGCCAAACCCACAGATTAAGTAATAGACTTCTCTAGTCTTATATACTGGGTGTGTAACACACAGTTTTGAAAGATATCCTTTGACCACGCCGTAAGGATTGACCCACAGGCACACTAGGAGTATTTTTATGGCTATAGAGGTATTCTCATGTACATGCTCAGGGCAAACTCTCCCCCCACATCCTGAATAAGCATATCATATTCAATAGGAAGACAAAAGAAACAAGTGGCATTTGCATTTTCAGGATTCCTGTCACCACCTCAGAAACTTTCTGGGCCAGATTTTGCCCTCAGTTTTTGCTGTGAGGGTTGCACAGGTATGAGTGGAGGGAGAATATGGCCCTCTGTTTAGAAGCAGATCTGCTTGACAGGTTTATCTGTCTTATCTCACTTTCTGGTGTCTATTTTGTACAAAAAGCGCCCAAAGTTGTATCCATTCTTCAAGGATGGTCTTACCAGAGTTGTATAAAGACACATTATTATATCCTTTGATCAACAAGAGATCCCTGTCAACTGGCGAACATATGGTTCACATCATGTTCTTTATTCACTATTTTTTTCATGTAAATACTCTCCAGCATTCACACTCATCCAGCACCAGTTTTATTTCCAGTTGGTAAACAAAAGATGGGTTGTTAATAGACTAGATTTTCACTTACTCTGTATTCTGATAAACTTCCACTGATATATTAAGTCCTTCTAATTCCTCCTTTAAGATTTGCAGGTCTGAGTTTACAAAACTCAGTTCAAGAAGTGCCTGCTCTCGCACTTTGTTGTTGGTGGTTGCTCTGCAAAGAGAAAGAGATATGCACCTTTGTGACTTCCCAGAGAACAGGCTCTGTATTGTGCACCCGCTTCGTTGAGCCCCCTTACTGGCATTCCCATCATTTTTAAGATTTTTTTCCTTAAGAGATGATATGAGAACTCAAGTTTCAGAATTTACTTAGTTTGCTGCCAAGACAGAACTTGGAATAGGTTTCAGATACAAAACAGCATGCAGACATTTAACAGGTTTGCTGTGTGCTGATCTTTTTGGACTGATTTTAAGATTTAACTTTGAGGACAAATTAACAGTGAAACAGAAGGGTTTACATCTTAATTATATTCTGATAATAAAAATGATTACAGGGCTTTCTCCTAAAATGAGCTGTAAAGAAAAAAGTACATGTCTAACTTTGGTTAAACCCCCTCCCCCATGCCCTTACGGTCACTGGACAATTCATTAATCATCTGGTATAATTGCTGTTAGTACTATTTTCTTAAAAAACAAAAAACAGACACTTTTCTCCTTACAAAGAGAATGTCCCTTTTCCTGATGTGTCTGGATAATAATTTTATTCCATTTGCAATTCATGTATAGGTGTAGCATCCTTTTATACCATTAGCATAATAGATATGTCTTTAAATGTAGCCCCTAAAGCATTTCTGCACGTTTCTATTTGAATATTTCTGGGTGTAGCTATATTAACACCTGCTTCTAGCATGAATCATCATATAAGCAACCCAATACTGTGTGGTACCTAAAAATCTCATATTTATCTATCATAAATGCTATTTTAAGATAAACAATTAGCTAGCAACACAAATGTCCATTAAAAAGTTAAGACTGAACAATTGCTTATTTGCTTATGGATTGATACTCTGAACTTTGGTCCATATAACCAAATAGTCAATAACCTAATAGAATTATTAGTTAACAAGATCAGTATTTGCTATATAAACATTCCAACTTAGATTAGGACACACCTGCTAACCCATAATTCTCTGTGGAAGTATAAGGCTTATTATTTTACTTGTGTTTCAGCCAGTAATAAAGGAACCAGCATTTCCAGTTTTTCTCAAACTATGTTAAGAGAGGCTCTCTGTGGACAAAAGACTGGCTTGCTGCTTCTGGAGTCTGCTGAAATGCAAATAAAATCTCAATCTTTGATTTCATTTCTTTTCGCTTGAGTACTTTGAGTTAGTCCAACTATGTGAACTATCATCCAGCAGCATACCTCGAAATGAGTCTGAAATACAGTTTACCCTGGGAGCAGTTGTTTACCTCACAGTACTTACAAATGACATACATTTAAATAGTCTAATTGAATATGTTTTGATGCAATTTGATTTTAGAGATGTACTTGGACTTTAATTACATGGCACACTCACACACCAGAATTAGGTCCGATCCTACACTCCTTACTTAGCCAGAGCTCCTACTGAATTCAGCAGCAGTTGCATTTTCAAAAAGTAGACACTGATTTTGGGTGCCTCTTTTTGGGATCCCAGGTTGAGACACTTTGGGGCTGATTTTTAAGAGGAGTGGAACATCACAATTCAGTTGAGAAATCATGGAGTTCATTTGGTGCTCAGCAATTCTGAAAATTAGCCCCAAGTTGGGCACCCAGAAATTAACACAACCAAATTCAGTGGCCATTTTTAAAAACATTGGCCTAAGAGTTCTGCTTGGGTAAGGAATGCAGGCCTAGGTCCTTTTCAGTAAGGTTTCAATTACTCATGTTAATAAATATGAGAGATGTTACTTTGAAATCAGCGTTAACAACAATTTAACACATCTTAATTCAGAAAAGAAATGTGGCAAATTTGTAACTGTTATTTAAATGACTCTGCTAATTATAAGGCTGGTTATTAAGCAATAGAATCAAGAGAAATTAAGCAATCCGATTCCACAGTGAAGAAGAGAGTGGTATAAGAAAGTGGATGAAAACTCATACCTTAAGTTCCCTCTAAGCTGCGCGGCCATGCAGCAGCCTATTAAGTGCTGTGCAGGCACTCAGGGCTGCGGTGGGAAGAGATGCCTCTCCCCGAGCCCAGGTGCTGCTGCGGCGAGAGAGAGCTGGGGGAAGTTCTCTCTCCCCGCCATAGAACCAGGGCAGCCTGTACCCTAAACCCCTCATCCCTGGCCCCACCCCAAATCCCCCACCACCAGCCAGAGCCCTCACCCCCCCTGCACCCCAACCCTCTGCCCCAGCCCTAAGCCTGTCATCCCCAGCCCCACCCCAAAGTCTGCACCCCCAGCTGGAGCCCTCTCCCTCCACCCTCGCACCCTAACCTTTTGCCCCAGCTCTGAGCCCTTTCCCACACTCCAAACCTCTCGGCCCCACCCCCGCCACATGAATTTTGTTATGTGCACCAATAGCATCACCTCCTTATTGGTGCACATAACAAAATTCATTCTGCACATGCATGGGAAAAATTAGAGGGAACCCTGCCCATACCCACCAGAGTATTTGAAAGGTGTGTTTCCCCTCATTTTACAATCACTTTTCCTCACTGTTGGTTTTAATAACTCTTCTTTGCAGTGTTGTTGTAGGCATGTTGGTCCAAGGATATTAGAGAGATAAGGTGGGTGAGGTAATATCTTTTATTGAACTTGTATATCTTTTTATTGGACTTCATTTATATCTTTTATTGGACTTCTGTTGCTGAAAGTAGCAAGTTTTCAAGCTACATAGAGCTCTTAACGCTTGTAAGCTTAAAACTTAAAAATCACTTGCTCCATTGTTTCATTGCCTGTGCTGTTAATTTGTTGCTGTGAGACTGCATTAGGAGTGAGGCTGGACTTCTAGCACTGTGTTTCTCTTATCATTTTGCTTTGGAAGAAAGAAACTCAAAGATTTACATGGAGTTTGAAAACCTGTACAAAAAAAAGCAGATGAAATGTTGGGCCAGCCTGTCAGTACTGACTGTGTCCCCTTTGGATTTGAATTTTCACCGAGGATTCTTTATAGATAAAATGTCCATTTTATATATTTTTCTGGAAATTCAGCAGAAAAGTAAACAGGAAACTATATTTTAATTATTCTGCCGAATGTCTCTATCAGGGTAACTGATCCCAGATTCTTTCCCTTTAATAAAACTCCTCTTTTCAAATATATTTAGAAACAGTTACTTCTGTGCGCAGCAGAAAATAGCCAGCATGGCTGCTGCTCCATGGGTGCATCACAGGGCTCCTGAGCTCCATAGTGAATGCAGGTTTTTCCTGTTGTAAGGGAAAATAATGTCCTTTCTGGGATCCACTGTCATCCTCTTCTCAGGAGAGGAAGCGGCCGCCATTCCACCTGGATCAACATAGTGAGTCCCCTGAAGCCCTAATTTGAGACAGGTTTACTCCTGGCTCGTTGAGTGTCAGCCACCCGCTTGGTTATTTTAAAGGAGGTGCAACCCAAAGTGAATAGGGGATTAGCCAAGGAGATGTAGAGAGGTGCCAGGCAGCCAAAAGGTTAATATTTCCCTCCATCTAAGAACAAACGTGTGTGATATTCCCTAATAAACCATGAAGTGACTGCATTTCAATGGAGGTATTTGTATATATATATATGTAACACAGACAGACCACAATTGTCTGTGGGCAGGATTGAACCTGGGACCTCTGGAGCTAAATGCATGAGCCTCTACTGCAGTGGTTCCCAAACTTGTTCCGCCGCTTGTGCAGGGAAAGCCCCTGGCAGGCCGGGCCGGTTTGTGTACCTGCCGCGTCCGCAGGTTCGGCCGATCGCGGCTCCCAGTGGCCGCGGTTCGCTGCTCCAGGCCAATGGGAGCAGCTGGAAGCAGCGTGGGCCGAGGGACGTACTGGCCGCCGCTTCCAGCAGCTCCCATTGGCCTGGAGCAGCGAACCGCAGCCACTGGGAGCCGCGATCGGCCGAACCTGCGGACGCGGCAGGTACACAAACCGGCCCGGCCGCCAGGGGCTTTCCCTGCACAAGCGGCGGAACAAGTTTGGGAACCAGTGCCCTACTGCATGAGCTAAAAGTCACATGGCTCTTAGCTGAGGCTATAGCAGACTCATTAATCTCTAAGTGGTCTCGGTGCATTAGAAGGGACAGAACACCACACTCAGGAGCTGTGCAGGTTACATATAACATGTAAAGTCAGAAAGCCCCATTTTGCAACTCAATGCCCTTACCTCAGTGGCCTATAGAACAGCTCTTTGGTGAGCATGAAGCAGAGAGATCTTCAAATTTTAAGCAAAATAAATAGCCAAAACATATCTCAATGGCAAGATGAGCACCAAAATAAAAGTCAGTCACTGAGAGGCAAAAAATCCCCAACTAGTGTAAATTGTCTAGCTCCGTGAAAGTCAAAGGAGTTAGGATGATTTACACCAGCTAAGGATATGCCCCTGAGCGTCTGTCACTTCCAAAATCTGAGGGGTAAGGCAGGTGCACAGGCAAGTGGGAATCTAGTCAGAGAAGTCATGCTTCCGAGAAGTAAAGTTACATGAGTAATCTTCTCTGAAGAAATCACATTGACTGGATTCTTGCTCTTGGACACTGTCAACTCTCCACAAACCCATAGATTCTCCAGTCATGGCAGATTAAAGACACCATATGAAGCAGTTTTAAATAACAAGGAGAAATCCACATCCACAAATAACAGGTGGGAGAGCTGTTGGGGGAAAATAGTGACTAAGTGGTAAGGGTTACATGGTCCTTATTGTGGGACAATATAAGGCTTATACTGCAAGGCAGATATAGGTAGATGTCTACATAAATGCTTTTTTTCTTTGTTTTTGTTTTTTTTAAATATGGAAACAAGCCTTCCAGCAGCAGGCAAATGAAAGAGAAATCCCCTCCCCACCACAGACCAGCTATGGGGTTTCCCCATAAACACTGCAAGGTCAGATTTTTAAGATAAATAACTCAGAGAACTAAAGGGTACCAAAGTGAAAAGACAGAATCTCAAAAAGCAAGTGCATAAAAGGAAGGAAGTTCATGCTTTACAAATGTGAAGTTGGGAGGTTGTTTTAGTTCTGTGGCAAACTGACACTTGACTCTAGATATCACATGGGGTTTCACACAAACCAGGGGAAGCCCAGAGATCCAGAGATCATTTTATGCCATCAAGATAGGAAGCGTTTTTTCCTTTCAGAATCAGAAACTGGCATTACAGACCAGTGAGCCTGTATAGCAGGCACCTGCAAAAACTCCAGGAGTGGATTAAGAATGTAATGGGGTACAATTTTTAAAAGCTCCTATTGATTTTCCTATGTTCAATTTTCAAAAGTCACTTAGGCTCTTAGGAGTCTAAGGCCTGGTCTACACTAGGAAATTAGGTCGGTATAACTATATTACTCAGGGGTGTGAAAAATCCACATCCCTGAGTGACACAGTTAAACCAACCTAACCTCCAGTATAGACAGCACTAGGTCAGAGGGAGAATTCTCCTGTTAACTTAGCTACTGCCTCTTGAGAGGTGGAGTACCTACACCAATGGGAGAACCCCTCCCATGGGCATAGATAGCATCTTCACTGAAGCGCTGCAGCAGTGCACCTGTCCTGCTGGAGTGGTTTATGTGTAGACAAGCCCTTAGTTTCATTGAAAGTCATTGGGACTTAAGCTCCTAAATATCTAAGTGACTTCTGAAAATGGTACTTGGGTAAGTCATTCATGCACTTTTGAAAATTTTACCATGTGACCCAGGTCCAGGAAAATTTTGCCTTCAACCCCCCAAAAATCTGGCCCACTGCGACATCCAGCCTGCTGACCAAGTCAGTCACATGCCTCTCAGATGCAGTCTACTCCACCCTCTTCTTCCAGGTCATGTCATAATGAAGCCTAAGGAATTAAAAGGGGCACAATGGACATAAGTCCTGCAGGAGCAACAGCTAGCAGCAATCAGCCACATGCCATACTACCTGCTGCTCACTAACTCACTATTCTGCTGGTGAGCCCCTCTGCCAGTGGGCCACAGATGTGAAGGATCTTGGGAAGATCTGTTTTGTGGGGATCACACTCTTAGACAATTAATATTCAGAAAAATGTTCACTTGTTTCCTTTACAAGCAGGCATCATGCTAACAACCACTATCTAATGAAAGACTCCAGGAAAAACTGAATTAGGATAATTTCAACAGTCTTCAAACAAAGTCATTTAAGAACTTGAGTCTAGTGCAATGCCCTTTTTCTGCAATACAGTGGCTTTCAAAATGCACTTTGAAAACATAAAAACATAATACAGTAACTCCTCACCTGAAGTCTCCCCAGTTAACATTGTTTTGTTGTTATGTTGCTGATAAATTAGGGAACATGCTCATTTAAAGTTGTGCAATGCTCCCTTATAATGTCGTTTGGCAACCACCTGCTTTGTCCACTGCTTGCAGAGAGAGCAGCCCATTGGAGCTAGCTGGTGGGGGCTTGGAACCAGGGTGGACCGGCAGCCCCCGTATCAGCTCCTGCTCCCCTAAGTTCCTGTGGGGCAGCCGCCCAGCAGGCTATCAATTGCCGGTGTATCATACACCGGCAGTTCAGCTGTCCCTCCCCCCACTCCATGTGCTGCTCCTGCCCTCTGCCTTTGAGCTGCTCCCAGGAGCCTCCTGTTTGCTGTGCAGGACGGGGAAAGAAGGGGACTAATGTCAGGGTGTCCCCCTGCTCCTGTACCCCACTTATCCCATCTCCATGAGGGGGTGCGGGATGACACGACAGGCCTCAGGACAGGCCTCAGGACGGAGGGAGCTTCATGGGAGCAGCTGCTGTCTCAACTTGCTGATCTACTTAAAAAGGCAGTGTACTTAAGTGTGGGGTCAGCCTACTTAAAGGGGCAATCTCTCTCTCTCACACAGGGTGTGTGTCTCTGTCTGCCATGCTGTCTCTCCTCCCTCCATTCGTGCTGCCTTGTAGAGTGTGAGGCTACATTAACAACAATGGGTTAACCCTTGTGGGCTCAGCCAAAAGCTAGTTCATCATTTAGCAGTGAGGCATTCCCTGGAAATATCTCGCCTTCTTCCACCCTCTGGCTTCCCCGCCTCAACCAAGCTTCACAATCATCATCGCTATGTACAATATTAAATTGTTTGTTTAAAACTTATACTGTGTGTGTGTGTATATATATATATACAGACAACAAAATTTCCTGGGAACCTAACCCTATTTACATTAATTCTTATGGGGAAACTGGATTTGCTTAACATCGTTTCGCTTAAAGTCGCATTTTTCAGGAACAGAACTACAACGTTAAGCGAAGAGTTACTGTATAACAGTTAATGACTTTCTAGAGATGGGGCATTACATAAGGCTGTCAGCAGAACATCCAGCTGCAGTTTATTCAGCAAATTATGGGAGCAGCGAGGCAGCTATCTGAGAACTGAAGGACACCCCTGCTGAAAGAACAAAAAACATTTTGTTGCTTTAGACAGAAAAATAGTAAAGTGATGGGAACATACCGTAGAAGATTTTCAGCACCAGTTCTCAACCTTACTGCTTTCAGGATCTGTTGGTTTAGAGCAGCTCTTTGATTTTGCAGTTTGCTTCGGCCAGTCTCAGCCAAGGGGTTACATCCCTAGAATAAAGGAAGCAAATTATTTTTAAGAAGCTGACAACAGAAGAGCGAAAGAAAAAAGTGAATAACACTGATTTCAAAGACATGGATATGAAAATCTTAACCTATAAAGCATGACACATAAAGCCATTTGATTAAAGAGTGTTCTTTATTTTAAACCTAAGAAAGTTTATTCCCAAATTAAAAAAAAAAAAAAAACACCTCAGCTTAGTTTTCTCAGTTACCCTGCAGTAAATTTACAGTTACTTCCTTGATGTCAATGGAGTTTGTGTGAAGCCTGAGCAACTACACTGATGTCCATAGAGTTACTCCAAAGTTACACAACAGTGTGCCTGAGAGAAGAGTTGTTGTATTGTCAATGATAAAAATCATAATATGATGGTAAAAGGAATGAAAAGTCACAGATCATGGCCAGGGTTTTTTTTTAATTAAAATCAATTGTTTTTAAAAAGAACAAAAGTGATTTTAAGGGTAACTGAAAAGGCCTGGGACTCTTCAGTTTAACTTATTCCCTAGTCTCCTCTGTCTAGAGCAGGGGTCGGCAACGTTTGGCACGTGGCTCACCAGGGTAAGCACCCTAGCGGGCCGGGCCAGTTTATTTACCTGCTGACGCGGCAGGTTCGGCCGATCACAGCCCCCACTGGCCGTGGTTCACCGTCCCGGGCCAATGGGGGCGGCAGGAAGCGGCGCGGGCGAGGGATGTGCTGGCTTCATATGTACATGTCTCCAGTACTAAGTGTGATGGTTTGTCATCATACTAACGTCTGTTCTTTTCATGGAAGTGATTTAATAGCATGAGCTGGCCATATGATGTTTGTTTATGGAGATACGCTAAGCTCAGCATCAAATGACACTTGAAAAATTGGCTATCACGTGGAATGACAGGGCCTGATTTTGTGAGATACTGAGTGCCTTCAACAGCTCACAAGATCTGGCCCTTATAAAAGTGTATAGAATAACTGCCTTCAATGTTATTTGTCCAGCCAAGAATGTGTAAAATTCTTGTATGTGCTCTGCATATGAGTATAAAGCAGACCCTAAGACAGCGCAACTAGTATATGATTAAGACTGAGCCATACTGGTTTTTGTGGTCATTGATAAAATGAAACTGTTATGGATGGATAAGTATGTTTTTCTAAAGTTTACAGGGCTTTTCTAAGGAGGCAGAAGTAAGGCTGTTTGAGTGCCTTGTTTGAGAAGTGCAACTTTATCTATGGATTTCTTGGGTTTCTAATTATTTTTTTCATATATTCTTGAATGGTAATATGCACTGTCACCACTAATATATGCCTGCAACCTTAACTACTTGATTTTGAAACAAGTAGGGGAAACACTTAGCACAATGTAACCTAACCCAAGCATACCTATTTAATATTTCTTAGGTGTCTTGTCTTCACAACTTGTTTAGCATTTATTGGATCAAGGCCCATGTTATGATTTCATCTAGCCTATTATAATTAATTTAAAAGTCCTCATTGCAATATTTAAGTTTGAAAAGTTTGCATTTTGCATGGTATCTACTAAGTAGGTAAAGTAGCAGGAGAACATGTGTAATGATCTACAGCAGAACAAAGTTTGCCAGATTGCTTGAAAAACATGTCAAGTTACATTACTCTCTAGTTACTGATGAGCTTCAGCACTGAAGCCAATTATAGTGGAGGCCTGAAATTCAAAGCTTTGGTACATAGTAAATGTCCTTCTTTGTCAAGTATAGTGGGGGATTTACTGTAGAAAGCAGCCATATGTAGCAGACTCATGAGTAATTTAAGGACAGTAAGATAGTTATGTCAGGCATGAAGATGCTCAAATGTAAAATTCCAGTTCTAGAGAATTTTATACTGTTTTATATGCATTCAGAGATATCTGTGGAGGGTTTTTATGCTCATAGACTTTAAGGTCAGAGGGACCATCATGACATCCTGCATATTGCTGACTACAGAACCTCCCCCATCCACTTCTAACCATAACATATATCCAACAGGATGGCATGGTATCCCTTCCAGTCCTATGATTCTATGTCTAAATGGTTTCCTGATCTCTTTGCTGCTGATCTCCTACTCTTAGCCTGCTGTGCTGTCACCTCTCCTCTTGCGCTGCCTATATTCTATTTTGTATTATATAATCCCTGCCTCTGCTATAGCTGCTCATTATCATAAAATAAATCAACTGGAATATAAACATTGTACTTACATTTCAGTGTATAGTATATATAACAGTATAAGCAAGTCATTGTATGAAATTTTAGTTTGTAATGACTTCGCTAGTGCTTTTTATGTAGCCTGTTGTAAAACTAGGCAAATATCTCAATGAGTTGATGTACCCCTGGAAGACCTCTGCGTACCCCCAGAGGTACGCGTACCCCTGATTGAGAACCACTGCAGTAGCTCAAGTGTACTAACTTGAGCTAACTACTCCAGTGACTACAAGACTTAGGATTGGATGTGCTCCCTCTCTGCCTGTCTGTTCTGCACTTTTGTCTCCCTGATGGAGGGCTCTCTTGGGACCAGGGGTCTGTTTCTGGGGGAAGTTGCTGCAGGACCCCTTCTGTACAGAGTCCTGGGGTAGCTGACTATGGCCTGGTCTACACTAGGAAATTAGGTCAGTACAACTATGTTACTCAGGGGTGTAAAAAATCCACACTCTCGAGCAACGCAATTAAACTGACCAAACCCCCGGTGTAGATAGCGTTCAGTTGACAGGAGAATTCTCCCCTCGATCTAGCTACCAGCTTTTGGGGAAGTGGAGTACCTTTGCCAATGGGAGAACTCCTCCCCTTGGCATAGGTAGTGTCGTCACTGAAATGCTGCCACATTTTAAGTGGAGACAAGCCCTATGTAGGATTCACTGGCAGGCTAGCTGCACTAGAATGAGGATGCCAGAGAACTGGTGGACAGGAGTCAGGATGGAGCTCAGTCCCTCGTGCGGATAAGCTGTATCTCCAGCAGATGTCAGGGCATCTGTGCAGTTTGGGGTGAATTTCCTCTGCATCTGCAAGGGGGGTGGGCATATAAATCTCATATACACCTCTACCCCGATATAGCGCGATCCGATATAACACAAATTTGGATATAACGCGATAAAGCAGCACTCCAGGGGGGCAGGGCTGCGCGCTCCGGTGGATCAAAGCAAGTTCGATACAACGCAGTTTCACCTATAACATGGTAAGATTTTTTTGGCTCCTGAGGACAGCATTATATCGGGGTAGAGGTGTACCTTGATTTGGATAAAAACTCCATGAAGGGAACGAAACTATATTTTACTCCCTGTAGGACTCTCCACCTCCACCATGTCTCACACATTCACAAACAGGTCTTTTTGCAGGAAAGTAAACTTTGGTTCCATGTTTGTAAAATGCCAAAAACATTGTTAATGCTCATGACATAGCTGGGATCCAGATCTCAATGTGAATTTCACACCTGCTGCTTTCGCTTCTGTCTGGTCTTAATGCACAATACTTTATTTCTTACAGTAACTATTACAATTACTCTCAAATGTTTCCTTTTCAATGGATGTTCATTAAAGTGCAACTGATCAAAAATGTGGCTGCATAAAAATGGCGACTTCTTACTCAACAGATTTGTTCCCTGTGTGTATTGGCAATAGTCATATCTGTTTAGATGTGTTACATAACTTCCTTGTACTCCTGTTGGCTCTGCAGAGCTAACATAGCTCTGAGAGGGTGAGCTGGATTAGATCCTGGCTCATGGATCAACAGTAAAATTATTCCAATTTAAGAACCTTTATTGCTACTGATGATGCTTGATTCAGAGATTCCAGTCTGAGTTTGCAGCACAGGTAATTAGAAGAAGATAGTTTTATTTGTAAACTGAACACATTTGCTATGAAATTAATAAACAATGAACCTTATGCTGTCATTTTATAGTCATTTTTTCAGAGTATAATTGCAGGTTATGTAGCGATTCACTGCTGGTGCATATAGCTCAAATGCTATATTGAGTTCATAAAGCAATGAAACCCCCTGTGCTGTCTAAAGTTCATGTAGTTATTTACTACTGTAAGTTCCTACTTGGTTGAATAGTGTTGGTAAACTAAAGAAACAGAATGTTGGAGTATTTTTAATGAGTTCTTATCAGAGGCAAGCCCCATATGACTCATGTTATAGAAATGTACCACATACTATTTATATTAAGTAACTTCTGCAAAAAAACTGAAGTCACATACAGACTCCGAAGACAGAAGAGATTATGTGGGTTATCAGTGCTTGCCTGTGCAGGTTGCTAGCTTGTTTGATAGCAATCCATTGGCTAATTAATAAACAATGCAGACAGCTTTCTGTCTAGTTCTTGTATTTATGATTTAGGGGACTTTTAAAGGAAGAAAGTGGGGGTTCCTCAGTGCTCTGTCAGGGATGTGTAAGACTAAGGGGAGTAGGGAGAGAAGAGCTGTACCCCTTTTTTCTTATTTTCCTAAAAATTGTGCAGGTCTCTCCTATTGCTCATGACATCTAGGAGAATACAAGCCTAATCACCTGTTGATAAATTAGTCTTCATTTGCATAATTTTGTATCCAGACAGCTTCATCAAAGTTTAAGAATATCTGATGTAAGAGCATATTCTGGAGATGATCCCAGATTAAATTGTATTCTCTCTACATTTGCGAAAGCTGATTATCATGCCCTTGTTTCAGTAAGAGAGAATGAAGGAAATGCAGAGAGCTAATAGGTTGTGGCTTCAAACATACTGCAGCACACAGAAATATTCAGCCTGAGAGATGATCATAAATTGAGACACACCATTTTTACTCTTTTTACTTCTTTTTGCGGATACAGACTAACACGGCTGCTACTCTGAAACCTATCATTATGCAAGGCACTGCATTTAGCTGTATGGAGTGGAAATCCATCAACTTCATGATCAAAATTTGTTAGTCTCTAAGGTGCCACAAGTACTCCTGTTCTTTTTGCATTTTTACTCTGTGTGTTGAGGCCATTGTGACACTCGCTGACCTGGCTGATTTTGAAACTGAAAACAATTAGCTTTCAGAACTTTGTCCCTTTAACACACAATTTGTGTTGGCAGTGAGACCTCTAAGCAAGCAGCACACTACCTGGTTCAGCATAAAACCTGACAGTCAATAGTCTCAAGGTGACGCAGCTGATAATACTCTTCCCGGTGGGCCAGATGGTCATTCAAGTTCCACATCATGATACGGACCCAGATTTGCAGTTCAGTTTTAGGACACACTGCACCACCTTCTTCCTATTTCTGCCCTTTGCCCAAATGAAAATTAAAGTTTCTCTGGCATGTTTCACAAACAGTACAGGATAACCCTAATGTCCTGGCAGATGGTACAATATCTCCCTCTGCAAAATAGATTCCAACATTCAAGCCTAGGTGTGAACTACTGTTGAAAGCATGCAGGTTGTGTAAGCAAATAGAGCAGTCACAGCACTGCTAGTACTTAACTAATAGTTTGGATACCAGCAATATGAAAAAAGTTATAAATAAATATATTTTTTATTTATTTAACTATATTTATTTATTTAATATACACAATGGCACTCACATGATCAGTTTCTGTTATGGAGTATCTGAATCTGTTAATCAGACTACCCATACTTCGGGTTTACCGAAAATGTTTTGACTTGAAAGTTGGACAATAAGTGAAGAGCTTTTGTCTGAGTGTGTCTCCTAAAACCTTTGGAGAACCACACTGGAAATGGATAACCATAGTGTTATTTATTTTAGTTCATATATATTAAAAGCACCTAATCCACACTCTAGCTGTTTTCACAATTTCTAAAACAACAATCCGTACTACATATATATAAAATAGGGCTATCGATTAATCGTAGTTAACTCACACAATTAACTCAAAAAATTGTGATTAAAAAAATTAATCATGATTAATCACAGTTTTAATCACACTGTTAAACAATGGAATACTAATTGAAATGTATTAAATATTTTGGATGTTTTTCTACATTTTCAAATATATTGATTTCGATTACAACAGAATACAAAGCGTACAGTGCTCACTTTATATTATTTTTATTACAAATATTTGCACTGTAAAAATTATAAACAAAAGAAATAGTATTTTTCAATTCACTTCATACAAGTACTGTAGTGCAATCTCTTTATCGTGAAAGTGCAACTTACAAATGTAGATTTTTTTTGTTACAAAACTGCACTCAAAAACAAAACAATGTAAAACTTTAGTGCCTACAAGTCCACTCAGTCCTACTTCTTGTTCAGCCAATTGCTAAGACAAACAAGTTTGTTTACATTTATGGGAGATAATGCTGCCCACTTCTTATTTACAGTATCCCTTGAAAGTGAGAACAGTCATTCTCATGGCATTTTTGTAGTCGGCATTGCAAAGTTTTACATGCCAGATATGCTAAACATTTATATGTGCTTCATGCTTTGGCCACCATTCCGGAGGACATGCTTCCATGCTGATGACGCTCATTTAAAAAATAATGCGTTAGTTAAATTTGTGACTGAACTCCTTGGGGGAGAATTATATGTCTCCTGCTCTGTGTTTTACCCACATTCTGCAGTATATTTAATGTTATAGCAATCTCGGATGATGACCCAGCATGTTGTTCATTTTAAGAACTCTTTCACTGCAGATTTGACAAAAAATGCAAAGAAGGTACTAATGTGACATTTCTAAAGATAGCTACATCACTCAACCCAAGGTTTAAGAATCTGAAGTGCCTTCCAAAATCTGAGAGGGACAGGGTGTGGAGCACGCTTTCAGAAGTCTTAAAAGAGCAACACTCTGATGCAGAAACTACACAACCCGAACCACTAAAAAAGAAAATCTACCTTCTGCTGGTGGCATGAACATGCGTCAGTCTGCACTGCTTTGGATCATTATTGAGCAGAACCCATCATCAGCATGGATGCATGTCCTTTGGAATGATGGTTGAACCATAAAGGGACATATGAATCTTTAGCACATCTGGCACGTAAATATCTTGCAACGCCGGCTACAATAGTGCCATGTGAACACCTGTTCTCACTTTCAGGTGACATTATAAAAAAGAAGCAGGCAGCCTTGTCTCCTGCACATGTAAACAAACTTGTTTGTCTCAGCGATTGGCTGAACAAGAAGTAGGACTGAGTAGACTTGTAGGCTCTAAAGTTTGACATTGTTTTATTTTTGAATGCAGTTATTTTTGTGTGTAATTCTACATTTGTAAGTTCAACTTTCATGATAAAGAGACTGCACTACAGTACTTGTATTAAGTGAATTAAAAAATACTATTTCTTTTATTTTTAGTGCAAATATTTATAATAAAAATAAATATAAAATGAGCACTGTACACTTTGTATTGTGTTGAAATTGAAATCAATATATTTGAAAATATGGAAAACATCCAAAAATATTTAAATAAATGGTATTGTTATTAACAGTGTGATTAATCACGATTACTTTTTTTAATCGCTTGATAGCCCTAATATAAAAATCTAGCAGCAAATCCCAATTTACAGCAAAGGCATGATCTTAATGTTCTTCTGAACAACAAAAGGCTTTACAAGGGAGCTTAACACCAGAAAAGGAATTTGAGGTTGCATTGTTTCCACGGGTTCACATTATTTTCATACAAAAGTGCCATGGCATATTGTTTTTGACAGTGGCATGCTCTTGCTCTTCACTGGTGGAACCAAATACCAACAATCTACTTTATTTCTTTTCCCCTGGAGGGTCCCTATTGGATGTCGCCAAACACTTAGCAATTTTCTTCACACCTTTTCTTCTACCTCTCAATGCCCTGCATTGCCAATTACTATATTTCTGGCCCAGAATGACTCGGCAAAAATCAACTTTAAAGCAACTATGCCAAATTAGAGAAGCTGATGTTGAATGTAACACAGACCCTAGGCTGAGTACACTCATATCCTGAGCATTAAGTGGTTGCCTAGTGCCATAATAATCTTGAAATGGGGAATCCCTGTAACACTACCGTTGCCCATATTGGTAGTCCATGCATAATATGGCTTTATTAACACAGCACTAGGAAGAGACATTGGATTTCTGGAGCAAAAAATGTGAGCTGTCCCCTTTTGATCCCCAATCTATGAGATACTGGTAGTTTCTTTGTAGACTAGGAAGATATAATACATAGCCCACCCTTACAAGTGGAAAATAGTTTTCAAGAGCGCAGTGACCAGAAGGGAAAATGTGGTCTGGTCCCCAAATGAAAAAGCAGATAGTATCCTTCATTTGTCTGGATGCCAGAGCACTTTACTTAAAAATAGATTTCTTTTTCAGCGTCACAAATTCAGCTGTGACGTACACAAAATAATGATTACTAACTGTTTGGCAATCAGAAGTGGTATTAATGTCAGTGAATATGATGCATACAGAAGGTGTTTGAACTGAGAAGGTGAGTCATGATATGCTAATTAGAGAAGGTGATGCAGAGTTGAAACTGGGTGTGCGTCCTTGCTAAAAGGAGAACATTCTTCTCCACCCAGTGTAACCTGTACTGCTTGTGAAGCCATAGTGGAGGCAAAGGGGGCCTGATCCTGCAAATACTTACACATGTGTGTAACTTTACTTACACAAGTAGTTTAATTGACTTAAGTAGGACTACACTTCTGAGTAAAGTTATTCATGTGAGTGAGTATTTGTAGCACTCAGACCAAAGCCTGCCAAAATGAAAATCATCAATATAATAATATCTTGTCCTGCTACAAATACCAAAAGTTTCTTTTGATATTTTATCAGTTCAGTTTTGTCAACTCTGTGATTTTATCACATATCTTTTGTTACTTGGTGTTTTTCTTGAAGCTACAGTTCTTAGTCATGAGAATTTCAGCTTTAATTTTAAAAAAGTATGGTTGCATAGAAAAGCTGGAAAATATGAACCCAAAAAGCTCAAAAGACAGTAGGAAAATAGAGAACTAAAAACAAATAATTCTCTCTCTGAAGTCATGAATCATGACTTTTTGGGGCCACACCCACGTTTTTTTTAACACTTCATGTTGACAATATAGAATCATAGAACTGGAAGGGACCTCGAGGCGTCATCTAGTCCAGTCCCCTGCATTCATGGAAGGACTAAGTATTGTCTAGAAGACCATCCCTGACAGGTAGTTGTCTAATCTGCTGTTAAAAATCTCCAGTGATGGAGATTCTACAACCTCCCTAGGCAGTTTATTCCAGTGCTTAACTACCCAGACAGTTAGGAAGTTTTTTCTTAATGTCCAACCTAAACCACCCTTTGCTTCTTGTCCTATCCTCAGAGTTAAGGAGAACATTTTTTCCCTCCTCCTTGTAACAACCTTTTGTGTACTTGAAAACTATTATCTCCCCTCTCAGTCTTCTCTTCTCCAGACTAAACTAACCCAATGTTTTCAATCTTCCCTCATAGGTCATATTTTTAAGACCTTTAATCATTTTTGTTGCTCTTCTCTGGACTTTCTCCAATTTGTCCACATCTTACCTGAAATGTGGTGCCCAGAACTGGACACAATACTCCAATTGTCAGTTGCTTCTAGACTTTGCTATCAACAAGAAATAGCCAATTGCAAATGATTGTATATCATTATCTAAATATTAAGACAGAATAATTGTTTTACAGAGTTGGCTAGAAACATCAAACCAATAATATATTCCCTTTCAAGAGAAGAAAAGACTACATTCTTGTTTACACTATTTGCTAGAATTTTCCAGCCAACCTTTTGATGACTGTTATAAGTTTATAAGAGGGGGGAAAAGGGAACCTTAAGGTTTAGTGTAATTGCACAAGAGAATAGAATAGAATATCAGGGTTGGAAGGGACCTCAGGAGGTCATGTAGTCCAACCTCCTGCTCAAAGCAGGACCAATCCACCATGAACAGTTATGGCACTTACCAATAATTATTTACTTTAGTTAATTTTTTTAACTCCAGGCACTTAAAAAAAGTAAACCAATGTTTAATACAAAAGTTAATACATTAGTTACAGATCTTTAAAATAGCTACAATATAATCTACACTATACTATAGCAATCAGCCACAACATAATATTTGCCAAACAAAACCAAAAATAGTAATAACGCATCACAGAAGTCAGTTTCTTGAAGAGACAGTCTGGGTTGGTTAGTTCACTCTTTGAGATTCAGTTCTTTTTCCTGTGGAGGTGTTCTTGACATAGGGGAATGAGCATGTGAGTGACTGATACAGAACATGAAAGGTAGTAAATTCTTTCTGTCTAATCATTGCAACATTCTTTCTCTCTTTCCCAAGAAAGAAGAAAAAAGGACAAACAGGCAAATGAATATTCCTATGTAAAAGCTAATGATAGTTGCCTGACTACTAATCACTGGAAAAGCCCCACCAGCCCTGCTAGAGGCACAGCTGTAGCAGGTTAGCAAATGGAAACCTTAGGCACAGGAAACAGGATAATACCTCAAACCTTAAAAATAATAAGCCTAATATTTTAGATCAAGATCCTAATGTCTTTATTGACAGTAACCTTTATTATGGAGTTTTGTTTGTTTGTTTTTTGTTCCTTTCCTCAAAGTAGGGAGGATTAACAAGTTCTGATTTCTTTTATCCTGACAGGTCTGCAGCACCCTTTTCTTTATGAGCTGACCCAGCTGTTGGGTCTGTATGGCAAATATCCAATCAGATCAGGTCAGAGTAGTTTACAGAGACATAGTGCTAAGAAAGAGAAGCAGGATGAACACATCAAGCTGACCAGAACTTACAAATTCATTGAACTGGCTGCCCTTTTAGGCCAGCTGTAGCACAATATATATATCCTACAAAGGAATCTAAGTTCAAGACTCAAGGTTGGTCAATCACTCCTAGGCCAGTAGGAGCTTGGAATGCTGCAAAAGTGGTATGCTCAGTAAATGGATTGAAGAAGCATTTAAAATAACTCTATTTCAACTTTCCCAATAACTTTGGGAGTAAGTGATGATAGTCTACATAGAGTAAGATTATTATAAATTGTGGATGGGAAAGGTCTACTAGATAGAGCTGGTCAGAAAAAATTTTCTGTGGAAAATTCAGATTTTTTTTTTTTTTTGTTCTGGGGGGTAATGGGGCTGAAAAATTAATAGAAAATATTTAGCCAATCCTAATACTAGATAACTGAATCTGCAAATACAGGATGTGGTCTCTGGGACTGAATTGGAGCTGTTCTGTAATAATCCATGAATACCATATGTTGACATGATTATTGGGATGTTTACTGTCTGAATATATTGGTGTAGTTTAATAGGGGGTTATAAGGAAAAACAAGCAGGAGGAAAAAGAACGGTTCAAGATAAGCCACTTCTCCACAAAAACTTGAGAGTTGAGATCCTGTGAGAAGAGGAAAAGGTCCATGAACCCAGGAGATCAAAAGAAGTGAGGTAGGTTTAAGAGGAAATACACTCTCTAAAGGGGTGGTGGTGTTTGGGGGAATGAGAGCGGGACACAGGGCACCCATTGGGGTGTCTGAAGAAGTACCATTACCATCAAGGGATCTTTAGGTAAAATAGACATGTGCATGGGCAGTTTGTTGCTTTAAAATCCTCTCTCTAAATGCTTTGTTCCTACTGTAAAATAAATAATACTTTGGTTTAAGAAAGTTTTGTCAACAAATGAAGATTAAGGTAGCACAAACAAACAAAACAACAGAATCCTCAGAGCTAAGAAGGGTTCTGAGAACCCTCCATAGAACAAAATATTAATTAAGCAAGAATGCTAGTTTAGCATTGGTAGGCTAGGAGAAGCAGGTTTAAGTTTATACCTGTTAGTAGTAAAAGGACACTGTCCATATTAAAATTAAGATGTATCCATTTCTCTCAAATGATGCAAATAAGTTGCTTTCTGTGGTAATGACAAAAGAATTGCCAAAAATCAGAAACACCACAAATTGACATAGGGTATAAACTAATCTATATTAAAAGTTTCACTATTTGTATAGTAAACTTGTTCTTAAAATGATTTAAAGATCTTTGATGGGTATCAGGAGATCTGATCTTTATTCCTAGCTCTGTCAGACTTCCTGGGTGTTCTTGGGCAAGTCCCTGAAGCAATCTGTGCCTTAAAATAAGGAAAAATACTTCCGCACTTCAAAAAGATAGTGTGAGGCTAAATTCATTGTTTGAAAAGTGCTTTGAGATCCATTCATGAAAGGTGGTATTGAATAGAAAATCAATGTTCCTATTTTGTTCCACTGTCTTGAGATTTAAAAAGTCAGCTATTTAATTAAGTGGTTTTCTGATCTTAATACAAAGGAAATATCTTTGAAAGATATCCATGGGAATGTACATGTGCATGCACCAACAAAATTTGTAAAACAGTCCTTAAAGCCTTATAAGAAAAAAGTACTGTGTAAAATTAAGATCTTTACTTTAAACATTTCAGGATAAGCCTAAGGGTACAAACAAACAATGCAATCGCCAGTTCAATTATATAGAGTCCTTTAGGGCTCTATTCAGGCTGAAATTTGATTTCCACACTTCAGACCATATATACAGCCACAGGGTTTCCATGGCTTGACTGCTTTAGAGCCTAATCCTGTTCCAGAATCTAAAAGGATTTTTATTTCTAATGATTTTGTAGAACTGAGGCTCTAATCTTTGACAGTATTATCTACCAATGTATAACAGGAAGTATTGTTTCCTCACTTACATTTACATACCTGTTGAGGACTGAAGACTTTACTTTCAGCCAACCACGTTAAAGTTGACAGTTTTTCAAAAACTTGTTTATTGGACTAATCTAGAGTAGATGGGTGGAAGCGCCATTGTAATAACAGCTCATTCCAAACCTAGATACCCAGCCAAAAATGTATAATTCAGGATTTGTTTGAGCTGCATTTCTAACCCTAGTTTTAGAGTGGTAGCCGTGTAGTCTGTATCAGCAAAAACGACGACGAGTCTTTATGGCATCATAGAGACTAACAAATTTATTTGCACATAAGCTTTCGTGGGCTAAAATCCACGAAAGCTTATGCCCAAATAAATTTGATAGTCTCTAAGGTGCCACAAGGACTCCTCATTGTTTTAACCCTAGTTTTGTAACCCCAAACTTCTATTGGCATAAGTGGAAATCTTAGGTGCATAAAAGATATCTTATCTCAATGGACAAGACTTTGGTCTAACCGTAAATCTGAAGTAACAAATTAAAATTATGCCTATTTATATTTAAAGTAAACTATATTTTTCCTTGAGTCTTACATCAGTGTAACAGCATTGATTTCTGGGGAGTTCTCCTGATTTACACCAGTGTAACTGAAAGGAAAATCAGTTCCATTTTTTTAAAGTTTGCCTAAAGAACATGTATTTCCTTAAGAAGGTTGAGAGCTAACTGAAACACTGAAATAAATCAGGCACTACTCTAACGCATTTATTTGTATTTAACTTGTAAAAAATACTGCCTGTCTTATTTGTAACCTTTCTTCAAGTTCTTAAGCTTAATTTTCTAGCAGTCTTGATTAAAGTACAGCCCATGAGATAACCAGATGTGCAATACTGTAGAAAAGTTGCTGGAGAACTAAGCAAATCTAATACAATCCTCACCAAAAAACAAACCAAAGGGCAATCACTTCCCAGTGACATCGGTGACACTTTTCAAATTAGGACAGCAAACAGGATTTGAGCCAAAGTTTGTCTTTTGTCTGTCTAGCTATTTATATGACAGTATGAGTGTCCCCATGGTGCTAGAACATGGGTGGGCAAACTTTTTGGCCCAAGGGCCACATCTGGGGATGGAAATTGTGTAGTGGGCCATGAATGCTCACAAAATTGAGGGCTGTGGTGTGGGGGGGAGAGGGGCTGAGGGCTCCAGCTTCGGGTGCAGGCTCTGTGGTGCAGGAGGAGGCTCCAGGCTGGGACCGAGGGATTCGGAGGGTGGGATGGGGATCAGGGCTGGGGCAGGGGGTTGGGGCACGGGAGGGGGTCAGGGATGCAGGCTCCGGGCAGTGCTTACCTCAAGCAACTCCCGGAAGCGGTGGTATGTCCCCTGCCCCCTCCGGCTCCTACGCAGAGGTGTGGCCAGGCAGCTCTGCGCGCTGCCCTGTCCGCAGGCGCTGTCCCTGCAGCTCCCATTGGCTGCGGTTGCCAGCCATTGGGAGCTGCGGGAGCCGCACGGCGCTACGGCACGCGCGGAGCAGGGCAAGTCCCCAATCCCACTACTTGGTTGGAGCACCAGAGCGGGGCAAGACCTAGACCCCACTCTCTGGCAGGAACTTGAGGGCCTGATTAAAACGTCTGAAGGGCCAGATGCGGCCCCTAGGCTGTAGTTTGCCCATGCCTGTGCTAGAAGATGCACCTGAAACATTACTATAATGTCAGTCTTGAGTCTCTCCTGAGCAAAAACCACCAACCCTGTTTAATCTGGTGATGTGGAGATGAACTACTACAGACAAAAGCTCTTTCACACCACATGGCAGAGCAAGGTACTTGCACCTCCTAAAGCCAATCTAGTCCAAATGATGGTTATAAATGCACTGTAGAGGATGCTTCTGCATGGGTGGATGTGATGTGTGTACAGTTGTATGGGGGGGGCCACAAGGTGGTTAACATGACAGTTTTTAGACAGAGCCTTAATTTGTTTAAAATATGGCTACAGCCTTAGACCCTGATTTTGCACTGAGTAGCACAGTGATGCATCCCTTCACCCATGCACCTACATTGAAGTTAGTGAAGCTCCACAGAGAAGAGGAGGTGAGGGGAGTGGGTAGATGGGATTTAATAACTCAAACCGAAACACAGCTGCTTGAAGATGGCCCTGAATGCCATCAAAGTTAATAGGAGCTAGCACCTTACAGGATTGCATCCTCAGTGACATTTTAATATTAGAACTACTGCCATGTAAAAGTAATACAGGTGTGGATCACTGCATAAACCATCCACTCTGTTTAAAAAGTAGTTATAGAGATATGTATTAGATATTCCAGTACGAAGCTACTGATGAGTGTCTTATTTCCAGTAAGATGCAACACACATACATAACAAAATTAGAACAAATATTAAAAGGTGGATAAGCAGTTGTAGTGGACATGTAATGGGGAAAAAGCTTTGAGATTTTACATTAATGCACACAGTGACAGTATATTCTATTATTTTAAAGAAAAACAGCACAAGATCTGAAGTGTTCATGCCTGACCCCTGTGAGGAAGCTGACGTTCACATTAAAGTCGTGGGGAATTTTGCCTTGCCAGGGAGCTTAGTCAGAATAGGCAGCATCAGAACTTTCTGAAGAGGCACCCGGTGAAACCTATATACATGGGAGCACTAAAGAACTCTCAATGTAAAAGGTGCCTTAAGTTCAATATGTAATCTAATACCCAGAAAGAGCTTTGCTTAGTTTTGAGCACTGGTCCTACTGTCAAGTCTTTGGCAAGCTAAAAATGCTCAGCTCTAATCTAAATCCCCTATCACATTTCCTTTGCAGTTCCTGGGCCAGCTCCCTTTATCAGTTGCTTTTAATTAGTTAACTAAGCTTTAAACCAGATCATCTATATGTAAGGAAACAGCTCACAACATTTTGCAAAGAGTAAAAGGAGAAGTAAATAATTTAGATCCTAACTAATATTCATGAAATGTAGACCCTAAATGGATGAACAAACTGCGGGTACTATCTGAAGTAACATTAATAACAAGTGTGGTTTAATATTAAAGATAGGGGGAGTCTTGGAGACCCTCCAGAACTGTTCAATGCCCTATCCTCTGCACTAGTGGTAAGAGCTGGAGGAGATGCAGGGTTGGAGGCACCTAGTACTGAGTTAACAAAAGTGCCAGTGTCACCAGGTCCACACTGGGAAGGGGCCTATTACAGACCCCTCTAACCCATCCACAAGGCCAGGTCTGGACCCTCACGTGGGGCAGTCCAGCACCAGGTCTTGCTGTGTGAGCGGCTCACAGCCAGCAGATCCTGCTCGCCTATAGGGGGCTTGCCACCCAGCAGCCAGGCTTCACCATGTTGGGCTGGGCAGGACTGCTGGCTGCAGGGCCAGTGGGCTCTCGGGAGTTGTCCCAGGGACCTGCCTCACTCCCTAGTGTGGCTCCAACTCCGAGCAGTCTCTGCTGCCCAGCACCTGCAGGGCCCCCAGCTGCCTTCCCGGAGAGCCAAGTTGGCTGGGACCTGTGCAGAGGCTGGTCTGGTCTTGGCCAGTGAGGGGGGAGGAAGAGTTTGGGGGTGGGGGGCCCTCAGGCAAGTCCCACCAGGCAACTGGATCCTGCTCCAGTCTGGCTGATCGCACTGCTCCTGAGGGACCAAAGCAATGCAAAACCCGCCCCGCCCCGAGACCAGCCCTGACGCACTGCTTGGCTCAGCACAGCAGACAGTCACCTCCTAGTTAGGTGGGGGGAGGGGACAGGGTGTGGAGGAGTGGGTCTCTGGGGAGTCTGTAGAGAGGCACTGGGCAGTGACGGGGGAGGGGATGCTGGGTAGTGGAGGAGGTTTGTATGTTTTGGGTGCTGGGCAGTGGAAGGCCTGTGGGGGATGGAGGAAGTCTGTGAGTGTTGAGGTGCTGGGCAGTGGGGGGATCTGTCTAGGGCCCTGTGAAGTTGTAGGAGGGGCTGTAGAGGGCGGGCACTGGGGGCTCTGTGGGTGGGGAGATGGTATGCAGGGCACTGTGCAGTTGGGGGGAGCTGGGCATGGGGTCAATAGGGGTCTCAACAGTGGGGCATGGGGTCTGTGGGGGATCTCCAGGCAGAGGGGTCTGTGGAGGAGTCTCTGGGCAGGGGGGCACTAAGGGGGTGGGGAGCGCTGTGCCAGCGCAGGCTGCTCCCGAGGGGAAGGGGCACGCTGGCAACGCAGCAGGCCAGCCCAGTGTGCGTGTGGTGGCTGCCGGTTTGTAAAGTGACCTCGCACTGGGCTGGGCATTTGTGCCATGCCCCATGGCACCTCACTCCAGGGACCCTGCCCCTCCACACCAAACCCCACTGCCCCCATGGGGGCCCACAAATAGTTAATCAATCTGGCCCTAGGGAGGCACTTGCCGCAGACCATTACAGTCAGTCTGTTTTACAGTAAGGAAAGGGGATTGGTGTGTAGGCAGACAAGACATCCCATATTAGGGGCTTTGTCTTATATAGGCAACTGTACCCTCCCCCCCCCCCCCCCAATAAAAAGTGTCCTGATTTTCACACTTGCTAGCTAGTCCCCCTATCGGTGCGGGAGAGGCTGGGGCAGGAGACACTGGCAAGGCGGGGAAGGAGGAGGCTCCCGCCAGCAGAAGCTGGGTGGGAGAAGGCTGGCTCAAGCCACCTGTGTCTGTCGCTGGCCCCGCTCTCCGGGTACGGCTGGTTGGACACCGTCACCAGCGGCTGTCCCGTACCAGCGGGCTCCGGCTAAGGGCTATTTAAGTGCGCTGGAGCTGTTGGGGCTCGGGCTGCCGCCCTCCCACCTAAGGTGCCACAAGTACTCCTGTTCTTCCTCCCACCTTGCAGGCTCGGGATCCCCGCGGAGCGGGCCGCCCTTACCTTTCGGAAATAGCTGCCCTCCGCTTGCCGCGCCGCCCGGCAGCCCCGGGGCACCAAGGTGTCCGTCATGTCCCGCCTGCTGTGCCGCGCTCGCCTGACCCTGTGCGCGGAGCGACGCCCGGCCTGAGTGAATCCAGTCCCGCAGCCCAGCTCCACCCCCCGCACGGGGCGGGGCGGCTGAGTCAGCCCCCGAGCCCGCCGCCGCGCCCCCCTGCCCTGCCCTGCCCAGCGTGTGTTGGGGCGGGGTGCGGGGAGGCGATGCGCCGGCGGGGACTCCGCGACAAGCCACTTTTCCCTGTCCCCACCCCCGCCTGATCTCCCCCGGCGCGGGATTCGCCCTGCCCCGGGCTATCCGAGTGGTGCCCTGAGGGTGGCATGGAGGCCGTGAGGGCCTGTGCATTTCGTTGCCCCCTGATTTCCTTCGCTGTGACTTTCTGCGTGTGCCCTTGTGCTGCCACACCTACCCCCGGCGCGTTGTGTGCACGCAGGCTATAGGGAACGGGCAACACAAGTGCCCTAACCTCACCCAGAGCCTCCCTCCCGCTTGATTAACAGGGCAGCGCCCAGCCCGGTGCCTCGTTGTACTGGACCGGCGGGTGCCGTTTGCCTCGTTCCTCTCTTCCCCTAGTAAGAAGCAAGCTCCTGTGATTGTGTTTAGTAAAATCCCGGACCCTTTCTGCTCTGGATGCCCCACTCTCAGTCTTCCTTATAGCATCCAGTCTGCTGCTGTCTGGACATCTCTGCTGTGAAACGAATAATCTGTGGTGATGGCATATTATTATGTGGCCTCAGAAGACTTTATTCATGTATGATGTATTTTCCCTGGTGCATTTTCCTTCCCATGCAATCGTGTTCAATTCCAGCCTTGAAAGCTGCAGGTGCGTCTATTTCATCAGCTCGCGTAGTTGGAGACAATGCCTTCCATTTGCCTGGAAATTGTCCCTGCAGGGAGCACTCTCCCCCTGGCGCCGGGAACTGCTGGCTTTGTTTTCAAATACACATTGTCATACCAGTCTTCCTGGGGCCGTTTACTTCCCCTGATTTCTCTGTATTTGAAGCTTTCAACTCAAGAGATAATATGGTCACCATGGCTCATTACTCTTCTCCATGAGTGATTCATTCTTCAGCGCTTGGGGGAGTATTTACAAAATGCTGGTCAAGATAATTAATAGCAGGAAAGAATTACTGTATGTGCTGTGCACTTACGCACTCTGTTGCTTTCCTGTTAAAGCCCATTGTACAGCAAAATAATACAAATGATAACTCAGCAGCTAGGGGGGCAGGAACTCTTTTTATTTGTTCTTGTACAATCAGGCTCCATTATTTATTATTATGTATTTAGACTAACGCAGTAGTTTTAGTACACCTCTGGAAATGGTTACACATTACACTTTTAAAAACAAATTCTTCCCAAATTGATATAATAAATTGTAACCTACATCTCAACCCTTTATCACCCAGAAGCAGCAGAAATCTGGGAAGAATTTTGACAAAATCGGTATTACTCAAAGAGCCTAGTTCTGCAGGCTTTACACAGACTAAAGGCCTCTCAAGTCAATGACAAAAAACCTAAGTAAACAATGCAAGATTGGACCCAAAATACTTGAACGTTTTCCTCAAAATTGCAGAAATCTGCAGCACTTTAAATAAAAACCTGTCATCCTTCAAAAAAAAGTTCCATTGTATAACTGGTTTTATAGGAATTTTTGTTAGTCATATAAAGAAGTTTAAATATTAGATACCAGAATAATGTGCTCATTACTGCACAGTCCTGACCTACAGAGATCTGTGGAAATGTACTGGTTAAAGATGCAATACATCAAAATACTTTATAATTAACTTTCCATGAGTAGAAGTGAGTGGTTTTTTTTCCAACAAATGCTCTGTAAGTTTAAAGTGTCTGGTAACCACAATCTTCAGAAAGAGGAGAGAAAATCTGCGGAGGCAAGTCCCCATTATCTAGGGAAAATATCTTTGGCGTTCTCTCTTCTTTTACTGCAGCTGCATTTTTTTAAGATGCCAATGTTTGTAGAGTTATTTATGAGTTGTAGTCTGATAGGTTGTACATTTATTCTGTTCCCATGGAACTGAGATATGTTAGAAACAGCAGATCAAAAATTTGGATCTAAGGGCCCAATCCTGCCCTGGTTTAAATCCATCAGAATTTTGCCATGATTTCAATATATGAATTGCAACTACCTTTTACTAATCTGTCAGTTGTAGGTCCCATCCAAGTCAAAAGCAAAGCCAGACCCAGCTGTTTCATCTTTTTAACTGTCTTTGCTGCTTTTAAAATGTGTGTGACTTCCAGAAGCACTTTCCATTCAATTGACTGACTATTACTGGAATGTGATAAACTCATATGATGAATATAACTAATATAGTAATTTTCAGTCTCTGAGCTCTGCGAGTCTTTTGAGTCTGCATTTCTTGTGGAAGTCACAAATTTGAAAAGTGCACCTTTGGAGAATTGCCCATCACACTTTCTCAACAAAAGATAAGAGAGAAAAGAGAAAGCAGAGCTTGTGTCAAAGGCAGTCATAAAATAATGGTGATGAGATGTGTGGGAATTATTTTCAGAAGTTTGTAATAGTATTACATCAATACATGATGATACTGTGTCACGACAATGCAGCATCAATATGCAAAGATTGCCGCATAATCAGGATAATCCTTCCTGTGGCTTTTGTGAGACTCCATTCATTGACAAAATGACTTTCTAGTTCTGCAAGGCTGGGGATCACTGTTTTAATATGTTGTCCAGTGGATAGTAGAGCTGAGCAAATAATGGATTTTTCAGTTCGGAGTCTCCTGACCCAAAAAATCCAAAAAAAGTCAGTTAAATTTGAATTGAAATCCTTTTTTTCACTGAGTTTTTATTGAAACAAACTCAGGAAAAAAATTGTTCTGAGTTGACGCCAGTGATTTCAGTGGTATCAGTCGGGAAATTTTTAGCAGTGCATTTCAGAATCAGGCTCAGGAAGTTGGTGAAACATTCATGCAGAGAAGATTGGAAATAGATATTAATTATATACCAGCTTTGATTCTCTTAAACGTATATAGACTCACATCTGATTTTTTGGTTAAGCTAACATCTCAGTATCTTCTTAAAGGGGCAATTTCAGGTAATTTAGTAATCCTGTTATTCTAAGGCCTGTATTTTAAATTGCCCAAGAAAACAAAAGTCTAACTCAGCCTGTTATTTAAAATTGTTTCTGAAAGTCACAAAAATTGTTTAAGTTAAAAGAACTCTAAGGGTCTTCAAGGCTCCTGGTAAAGTCATGGGTCAGCAGAACTAGCTGAAACAGGAGGAAAAGTTCATAGTTGAAATAACCGAAATGTGTTTTTAAAGGGTTTATTTTAATGGGTGAGGTTGCCACCTCTTCTTGGATACAGTTTATCTGAGGATTATTTAACTAAGTGGGAGCAGCAGGGACATGTGAACTGGAAGGAGCAAATTTTACCATGATGTCTGCCACCCTCACCATTTCCTAGGACCCTGGCATCCACCTGTATATTTCTTTGAGAAGTAGCAAAGCTGTGTCTTCAGATTCCCAATAACACAAGTGGCTCCAGCACCTATGTGAGTGGGTGAGTGAGGTTCTGTGGCCTGCAACGTGCAGGGGGTCAGACTAGATTATCAGGATGGTGCCTTCTGGCCTTAAAGTCTATGAGTCTAAGGTCTTGGCTACACTTGCAGCTGTACAGCGCTGTGAGGTAAACCTGTCTTCGTACAGCTGAGTAGGGAAAAGCGCTGCAGTCTGTCCACACTGACAGCTGCCAGCGCAGTGGTGTGGCCACACTTGTAACATTTGCAGCTGTGTTGGGAGCGGTGCATTATGGGCAGCTATCCCAGCATTCATGTGGCTGCAACGTGCTTTTCAAAAAAGGGGTGGGGGGGGGATTGTGACAGGGTGTGTGGGGGGAGAGAGAGTGCTTTTTGGAGCATGTCAGCTCTCTATTTTGCAAGTTCCAAACTCCCGGCCCCCTGCTCATTCGTTTACTCACTCAAAGCAAGCTGCAAATTGTTTGCTTTTCTCTGTGGTACGGGCTTTGAAACCGGCACTTCCGCATTCCTGCAGCCGGTCACAACAATGGAGAGGATTGGCCACTTGACAAGGTGATTAGTACAGCGCTGCAAGCGTTTACACTCACACCCGTGAGTCGTAGCCACTCTGCTGCAGCTGTTATTCCTCTCGGAAATGTGGAGTACCTGCAGCGGTGTACCCAGGGAGATACAAAAAGAAGAACAGGAGTACTTGTGGCACCTTAGAGACTAACAAATTTATTAGAGCATAAGCTTTCGTGGACTACAGCCCACTTCTTCGGATGCATATAGAATGGAACATATAATGAGGAGAGATATATACACACATACAGAGAGCATAAACAGGTGGGAGTTGTCTTACCAACTCTGAGAGGCCAATTAATTAAGAGAAAAAAAACTTTTGAAGTGATAATCAAGCTAGCCGAGTACAGACAGTGTGATAAGAAGTGTGAGAGTACTTACAAGGGGAGATAGTCAACGTTTGTAATGGCTCAGCCATTCCCAGTCCTTATTCAAACCGGAGTTGATTGTGTCTAGTTTGCATATCAATTCTAGCTCTGCAGTCTCTCTTTTGAGTCTGTTTTTGAAGTTTTTCTGTTGTAATATAGCCACCCGCAGGTCTCTCACTGAATGACCAGACAGGTTAAAGTGTTCTCCCACTGGTTTTTGAGTATTTTGATTCCTGATGTCAGATTTGTGTCCATTAATTCTTTTGCGTAGAGACTGTCCGGTTTGGCCAATGTACATGGCAGAGGGGCATTGCTGGCACATGATGGCATATATCACATTGGTAGATGTGCAGGTGAACGAGCCCCTGATGGTATGGCTGATGTGATTAGGTCCTATGATGATGTCACTTGAATAGATATGTGGACAGAGTTGGCATCGGGGTTTGTTACAAGGATAGGTTCCTGGGTTAGTGGTTTTGTTCAGTGATGTGTGGTTGCTGGTGAGTATTTGCTTTAGGTTGGGGGGTTGTCTGTAAGCGAGGACAGGTCTGTCTCCCAAGATCTGTGAGAGTAAAGGATCATCTTTCAGGATAGGTTGTAGATCTCTGATGATGCGCTGGAGAGGTTTTAGTTGGGGGCTGAAGGTGACAGCTAGTGGTGTTCTGTTATTTTCTTTGTTGGGCCTGTCTTGTAGGAGGTGACTTCTGGGTACTCGTCTGGCTCTGTCAATCTGTTTTTTCACTTCAGCAGGTGGGTATTGTAGTTTTAAGAATGCTTGATAGAGATCTTGTAGGTGCTTGTCTCTATCCGAGGGATTGGAGCAAATGCGGTTATATCTTAGAGCTTGGCTGTAGACAATGGATCGTGTGGTGTGTCCTGGATGGAAGCTGGAGGCATGTAGGTAAGTGTAGCGGTCAGTAGGTTTCCGGTATAGGGTGGTATTTATGTGACCATCGCTTATTGGCACAGTAGTGTCCAGGAAATGGACCGCTTGTGTGGATTGATCTAGGCTGAGGTTGATGGTGGGATGGAAATTATTGAAATCATGGTGAAATTCCTCAAGGGCTTCTTTTCCATGGGTCCAGATGATGAAGATGTCATCAATGTAGCGCAAGTAGAGTAGGGGCGTTAGGGGACGAGAGCTAAGGAAGCGTTGTTCTAAGTCAGCCATAAAAATGTTGGCATATTGTGGGGCCATGCGGGTACCCATAGCAGTGCCGCTGACTTGAAGGTATATATTGTCCCCAAATGTGAAATAGTTGTGGGTGAGGACAAAATCACAAAGTTCAGCCACCAGGTTAGCTGTGAAGATACCAGGGAGATACAGCGCTGCAAGTTAGGGTTACCATATTCAAACATTTAAAAAAGAGGACACTCCACGGGGCCCCTTCCCAGCCCCTACCCCACCCCTTCCCCGCCCCCATTCCAAACCCTTCCCCAAAGTCCCTGCCCCAACTCTGCCCCCTCCTCTGAGCACCCCACATTCCCTCTCCTCCCTCCCACTCTGATCTTGGTTGGGGGTTGCTAAGTGCTTCCCTGCTCCCCACTCACCCTGCAGCCCCTGCGCCCCCCTTCCCCTGCAGTCTCTATGCCCCTGCCTGCCCTGCTCCTCCTCACCCTGCAGCCTCTGCACCCCACCACCTGCCCTGGCTCTGTGCCCCCCTGCCTGCCCTGCTCCTCCTCACCCTGCAGCCCCTGCACCCCCCCCGCCCCTGCAGCCTCTGTGCCCCCCACATGCCCTGCCCCTGCACCCGCCTGCCCTGCTCCCCTGGCAGCCTCTGCCTGGTGGGGGCTTCGGATGCTCAGCGGCGACCGGGGCAGCGCGGGTCCCTGCAGCCCCGGTACACGCCGCACTCCTGCCCCGCACCGCAGCCTCCTTCCTGCCGCGTGGGGTGACGGGGCCGCAGGAAGGGTCCCCCAGTGGCCGGGGAGTCCCCGCCCACGAGGAAAGCCCAAGCCGCTGGCTGGGCCCGGCCTCCCTGGGGTCCTGCAGGCACGGCTGGGGCGCGCAGTCTGCCCGGCCTCCGGGGGCAGCAGGGGCCTTCATCACCTTCTGTGGCTGCGCCCCCACTCACCCCTCCCAAGCTCACTACAATGTAGCCGGGCGGCTGGGCTGCGCTGTGGACCCGGTGGGTCCTGCTGGGGCCGGGCGGACCCTGGCTTATGCTGCCTTCCTATTTCCCCAGACATGTCCGGCTTTTTGGCAATTCCCCCCGGACGGGGATTTGAGTACCAAAAAGCCGGACATGTCCGGGGAAATCCGGATGTATGGTAACCCTAGGCAAGTGCCCTGCCAGTGTGGACGGGGAGTGAGTTACAGCGCTGGGGGAGGCTTTACAGTGTAGACAAGGCCTAAGAGTCTGGCTTAGTTGGCCAAGCCACCATCTCTGAAACAGCACTTTGAACCTGTGACCAGACATCTAAAAGCAACACTTGTAGGGACGCATAGCTCCCGAATCGCCAGCCCACAGGCGCGGCAAACTGCTCCCATGGCTACGAGGCAGGAGTGACCTTCAATCCAGCGTTTGTGTTTGGGAAACTTATTTGGCTGATTTGATTGTACCCTCGCAGCTGGTGTTCACGCGCTCAAGAGATGGGTTCGTTATCTTATATGCATGTATACTGCCTAGCTTTTCTATGCGCAAGAATGTAACCACTAAGAAGAGTTGTAAACAAAGTAAGGAGAGAAATAAAAACCCCAGGAAAAGTTTTCCTGGGAGGCTTTTTGCAAGAGGCTTGTAAAGCTCTCTGGCTACCAACAAACCTGGCGTTCTGTTTCCTGCGTCGTCACCACAAACACTTAGGCATTCCAACACTGGTACAAGTTTGCTAGGCTTCAGAATGCCTGATAACACTGTGCTGGGCCTGATTCTCTAGCAGTGAAGTTGCAAGTGAAAGCACCAGAGAAAGAAGCTGCATTTTCTATCTTTGCTGTTCTTTCTCTATCCTTTTGTGTGCATTTGTCTTGCTTTGCCTTAAAAAAAGCAGGATCAGACTTCAGCAGTAACACCACCAGTTCCAGACCATCTAAACTAACTTTTTCCCTTTTCCCCAAAAGAGAAAGGTAATCTTAAATGCCATCTAAAAGACTGTCAAACAGGGGTTGTCCTTGTAAAAGATTTTATATAGCTAAAAGGAATAAGAAATATTGTTACAATTAAACTCTTACTTACTACTTTGCATTTCAAATGCTTCACTGATTTGTGTGTGTGTGCGCGCACCTTTAATAATAAGTTTAAAAGATTTTTAATCATGGTTGTTACAGTAGAAATAAGCCAGCAATAACTTGAGACACAGCTCAGGACCATCTGTAATTATTTGATATTTTAATCATGAAAAAGAGTTTCATTAACATCCCTTGTTGGGCCTGAGACACTGCCTTATTAACATAATAGTCCCCAAATTAGAGGGCTTTATTATTACTATTACTAATTTAATATATTCATATATGTTATGGTGTTGCCTTATGGTCTCAAACAGGATGGAGACCCATTATTTCCTTTAAGGTGAAGGGGAAAAGAGAGTTATGAAACCCAGTATAACAGAAATATTGCAGTTTTCTTCTTTTTTAATATCAAAGGAAACCCTTTTTGTTTGGAATGAAACATCCTCTAACAGAGTTTACAGTCTACATACTGAAGCTTTGTTCAAGTATTTGAGAGCTTGAAATTGGCTATAAACAAAATTGAAACTGACTAGTCTATTTTTATTGTCCAAGTTGAGTTAAATGCAAAAAGTAAACGGTATCACTAGTAAAAAGTATTTTTAATTTTAAAAACTCTTTCAGCTGTAGTAATCTAAAGATTTTTAAGCCACGTTCATAGGGAAGGTAGGCTGTAGTGAAAGACAACCATTTCTAGTTAACATATCCCTGATACATAAGTGGGAAAGTAGTGTAACTTGCACCAATTTCCATTCAATGGGTGTGCAAAATGAGTGTAACAGGTCTTTTCAATACTAGAAAAGGGCCTTGGTGTAACAAAATAGATTTTAACATCCGTCTAGCTAAATCAATGGAAACCCCCAATGCAAATGCACCTATACTAGTTTACCTTTTGTTTATATTAATTTAGCTTGTGTTAGAAAATTACAAACTAAAGCTACATTGATATACACTGAGGGGTTTGTTCTGCTTTAACTAGATTTTTTTTAAATCAACTCAGATAAACCAGTGCAACTTTTTCTTCATAAACAAGGCCTAAGTGTCTGCAGGATTGCCAAAGGGCAATTTGAGAGGAAAAGCAACCAATATAAGGGTGTAAGTGAAGTAGGAAATTCTGTGGAACATGCCAAACTTATGTATGCCAGAACCTATTTGACAAAATGGAACCTAACAATTCACACGTTCTCACTTGCCATGTAAACTTGAATTACTGTATATTATTCTAGCAGTGCTTTCCCTGAGAATTTCCACAGCACGCAGCAGAGTTCAGGGTAAATCTAAGGGACTTTCACCCCATACTCACTGTCCTGCATGTTTCCTACCAGGCACTTTTATTTACTAGATTAGACTACTTTAAAATGATCCCTGACACTGATAAAGGCTACTTAACCATAATAACATACTATATGTGTAGGGTTTGATCATATATTCCTTACATAAATTGATGGGAGTTTACTCTACATAAAGAGTACATGATCAAGCCCTTAGCAATTTTTCTCCCCAAGAACATGCAACATGTTGATTGTATCATTTCAGTAGCTATAGTTGAGCTGTGTAATGGCTGGGTAGGAAAGCTCCATGCCCGTGGAATGTAAATCACAAGTTTGTATTTTCCAATAGCTGATTTACTCTCGGACAATCACATTTCTGATCTTTCTTAGAACCAGATGGCCAAGCATCCCTCATCTATTACCAGCTACACATTATTATATCTGTTTCCTTGCTATTAGAAATCTCAGGTGGACATGGACCCAAGCCACAGACTCTGCAGGGTTCCAAAGAGGTAGTGATCAGGGTTGTGGGTTTGTTCCATTATAAAAATAAGAGCAAGAGTAAAGTATGGATCTGGAACTAAATGTCCTCAAAGTTTGGGGTATATGGATGTAGGATTTTGGTTCAAGTCCACCTCTATTATTAGGAGAGAGAAACTATAGCAAACTGCTACACTTGACATTGGGCTTTCTGTACCAAAACATTTCTTTGCTACTCACAGGTTTGGCTCTTAAGAAACATTTGGTATCTTTTGGTTAAAATAAAAACTAGAAAGCACTGAATCTAACTCTGAATCAAAATAAATATTCCCCTTCATCTTTTTTAAAGATCTCTGTACTAGTTGACTTTCTTTGTTTACAGATGAACCCACCACTTAATCAAAACAGAGTTTACATGAAAAACAGGCACAGAATTGCAAAGCTTTAAATCAAAGGGCTCAAACCTGGTCACACTGAAGTCTATGTAATGGGCAACATCACCACAGACACAAAATCCTATGTGCGTTACATAAAGTAGGTCAAATTTTCTTCTGTGATGTTGGTGTCACCCAGTAGCCCAATGTGTTCTTTCTGAACGTCTGCCCCATGAATATGTGAAGCTCTAGCCTTTACTCTCTGGGCTGGGCACCTTCCTCTTCAATCATCTTAGGCCTGGTTTACACTGCAGGGGAGGGGGAAATCAATCTAAGTTACGCAACTTCAGCTATGTGAATAACGTAGCTGAAGTCGACGTACTTAGACCTACTTACCATGGTGTCTTCACTGCCGTAAGTCAACTGCTGATGCTCCCCTGTCGACTCTACCTGTGCCCAGGGCCGGCTTTAGGACCTGCGGGGCCCGATTCGAATACCCGGCAGCGGTCCGGGTCTTTGGAGGCACTTCGGCGGCAGGGGGTCCACTCCGCGTCTTCCGCGGCACTGAAGGACCCTCCCCCACCCCCGCTGCCAAAATGCCGCCGGAGCAGTCCACTGCTGGGTGACCCTAAGGCACGGGGCCCTCTTACCCGCGGGGCCCGATTCAGGGGAATCAGCCTAAAGCCGTCCCTGCCTGTGCCTCTCCTTCCGGTGGAGTACTGGAGTTGACAGGAGAGCGCTCGGCAGTCGATTTATCATGTCTTCACTAGATGCGATAAATCGACCCCTGCTGGATTGATCGCTCTGGAGGTAAGTGTAGACATGCCCTTAGTTAATCTTGATTAACTTTACAGGAGTAGTAACAGTTAATAAGTTACAGTTAGTGAGGTAATTACTGTAATCACTTTAAATGGATTACAGCATTAAACACATTACAATCCATGACAATAAATGCTTACAATAAACTGTTAAAATATTTACAAACAAGCTCCTAAATTGATTTTTCTCTAACCAAAAAGGTATTGAGTCAGTTATATTTCAGTATGGATACTCATGCAATTTAATGATAAGCCCCCATGGTGCCTTTTGGTGAACTGTGTTTTTTTTTATTCTTGTAGAAAACCAGTGAGATGAAAGCACTTAAAAGAAGACAACTTGGTCTAAAAGTCTGCGATCCCTCTTCCATTGCAGTCAAGAGCAAATGTCTCATTTGTCATAGTTCAGGGAAACTGCACCTGTTTTCTGCTTCACTGGTCCATCAAGGGCACACACTTTAGGCTCCCAAGTCCTCAGCCATCACCTCTATTGCGTGGAGACCTGTGCTTCTCTTCCTCCTGACCAGGTTTTTCTAGGCTGTACAGTTCCCTGCCTATACTGTGTTATTCCTTCTTTCCTAATAACAGCTGCTATTTTTCATTAAGGTAGCAGCTTACACGCAGAAGCACAATAAAATGGGACTATGTGAAGATGGAGGCATGGACTAGCCAATGCTGTTTTTCATGGCACATTGGTAGGGTGACCTTATGTCCCATTTTGGCTGGGACAGTCCCCTTTTTAAGTCCTGTCCTGCACATCCTGCCTTTTTGGCAGAACTGGGCATTTGTCTCATTGGCAAGAGCAAATGGGACAAATGCCCAGTTTTGCCAAAAAAGTGGGAGGTGCTTCCCTAACGGGGGTGCAGAGGAACATTTGGGGGGATAAGCGATAATGCCAGCCCCTTATGGCAGGGCATGGGCGAGCGACTCGGACCAGCCTCACGTGAGAGTAGAGGGGGTTCGGGTGTATCCATGGGCAGGGGCTGAGATGCAGGTTCGGGGATGCTAGCCCCCCCCCATGGCTCCTGCCCCTGCCTCGAGCTAGGGCTAGCACCCACAGCCACACACGCCCTCCCCCCCCGGCCCCAGGAGGCCAGGCAGCGCGGCCTCAGTGCCTGCCCCCGCTGGGGCCATGATGACATAGGGGAAGAGCTGCCCACAGAGCGCGGGAAGCAGGGCCAGAGTGTGGGCAGGGCCACACCTGGCTGTTTGGGGAGGCTCAGCCTCCCCCAGCCTATGATACCCGCCACTCATGACTGTATAGGTTCTCTTCCCCTATACTGGAGCAGGTGTAGAGTGCATCAGACACCGTTGATGATGTGGGGGTTCCATGACTCACTGACTAACTTATCCAGACATTTATGACCATAGGTTGTAGGACATGGTAAATTGAGGCAAATCTGCTCATCTGCCTCATGGATCACTCCTCATCTCATCAGCCTGAATAATAATATCTAATTCATATATTGCACTCTTCACCAGTAGATCTCAAAGCACTTTACAAAGGAGGCCAGTGTCATTATCTGCATGTTACAGATGGAGAAATTGAGTCACAGAGGGTGACTTGTTCTGTCTACGAGGCCATAGTGCCCTGAAGAGAATCCAAAATACAGTCTTTCAAATACATAGCTGTTGAACTCCATGTTTCACTCCCTTATCTCATGATCTTGGCAGAGATACTGTCAGCAGCTTCTCCTTGGATCCTTGTCCTTCTTCCTTTGCTTCTCTTTACACTTCTTATCTTACTTTCTTCACTTTTTGGGAGTGCCCAGTATGCCCTACAATGTCCTATTCAGCATACACAGCTGCATCAAAAAGTAGCAACTTTTATCTTAAAAGAACAACAATTCTCTTTGCTGATTCACTTGGCTAGCAAACTTCTGGCTTTTGTGAAGCTTTGTAAAGGCGTTCTCTTCCAGGGATAGTTTTAGTTTTACTGCAAGGCAAACTAGGTGAGGTCAACCCCAAGTGGGGGAAGGGAGAAGAGAGAGGATTATAGCGCTAGGGCTATTGCATGTTAGTTATCTTGATGTAAAAAAACAACTCCCTTTGTGAGACAAAGGAGGCGAGGTAATAATATCTTTTATTGGACCAACTTCTGTTGGTGAGAGAGACAAGCTTTCAAGCCAAACAGAGCTCTTCTTCAGGTCTACTCCCAGCATCACAGCTAAATGCAAGGTGGGACAGATTGTTTAGCATAAGTAAAAAGAACGGGAGTACTTGTGGCACCTTAGAGACTAACAAATTTATTTGAGCATAAGCTTTCATGGGCTACAGCCCACTTCTTTGGATGTAGTTAGCACATATTGTAAGGGACCATTCAAGGTAGACTGACCCATTATCACCTCTGCAGTCATAAGATAAAAAGAGTGGGTTAGTGGGTTACAGGTTGTTTTAATAAGCCATAAATTCAGTGTCTGTGTTATGCTAAACAATCTGTTCCACCCTGCGTCTTGCTGCTGTGCTGATAGTACCTTTCCTAGACCTGAAGAAGAGTTCTGTTTATCTCAAAAGCTTCTCTCTCTCACCAATAGAAGTTGCTCCAATAAAAGATATGGCCTCACCCACCTTTTCTATCTAATATTCTGGGACCAACATGGCTATAACTACATTGCATACAGCTCCCTTTGTGTCAGTAAAGACAGATGCAAAGTCTGTCCTAAGCCACAGGGCAGGATGGCTGCTTTGCTGTGTGGTACAGTGTGGATGTGTGAATGTGGAGTGCAGTAAGAGAAAACCTTCAGTGGAACCTGAGTTAAGCGCCAGCTAGGGTGACCAGACATCCCGATTTTATCGGGACTGTCCCGATATTTGCTTGTTTGTCCCGCATCCTGACTAATGTGCAGTCGGGACACTGGACGAACAAGCAATTTTGCCCTCCCGGAAGGGCTCTTGCCGCCCCCCCCCCCCGACTCCACCCCCTCCATCCCCCATTGGATCCCTCCCCAAATCCCCGCCCTGGCCCCGCCTCTTCCCCATGCATGTGGCACTCCTCCTCCCTTCCAGGCTTGCTGCTGTAATGGCGGGGCAAGCCTGGAGTGAGGTGGTGTTGGCCGGCTTCCAGTTCCTGGAGCTGGTGAGTAGGGGCACTGGGCGGGCAAAGGGGGCTGGCAAGGGGGCTGCTCCCCCAGGAGGTAGACTGGGGGGCTCCGGACCCCAGCAACGGCGGGGGAGAGCAGCTCGGGGCCGCACGAGTGGCCATGTAAAGTTTATCGGCTTGGATGGGACCCCGGCTGGCTCCCTGCCCCGCGCCAGCATGTTGTGCCGGCCGCCACAGGCCAGGTAAGGAGCCGAGTCGCCCTCTCCCCCGTCATCCTGGCTCCTCAGCTGAGCCCCCCCATCACCCTCCTGGGGGAGCAGCACCCTTGCCAGCCCCCCTTGCCCGCCCGGTGCCTGTACTCACAAGCCGCAGGAACTGGAAGCCGGCCACCACCCCCTCCCTCCAGGCTTGCGCCGGCATTCCAGCAGCAAGCCTGGGAGGGAGGAGGAATGCCGCTCAGCTGAGGAGCCAGGAGGAGGGGGGGGACTCGGTTCCTTACCTGGCCTGCGGCGGCCGGCGGGACATGCTGACACGGGGCGGGGACACTACCCCCCTACAGGGCAGGGCGAGGAGCCGGCCGGGGTCCCCACCAGCCGATAAACTTTGTGCCCACTCGCACGGCCCTGAGCCGCTCTCCCCCGCCGCTGCTGGGGTCCGGAGCCCCGCGCCTCTCACTCCAGCGGCTCCTTCCCCGTGGGGCGGCGGGACGTGCCGCATGTGCCCTGGGGGGGGCGAGGGGCAGCAGCCACGGCGCGGCTGGCACCTGCAAAACAGCTTTTTTTTTTTTTTTGCTCCTCCCCCCCCCCCCCCCCCCCCGCGTCCTGATATTTCCCATCAATGATCTGGTCACCCTAGCGCCAGCAGCTAAGTCAAGGCCTTTATTTCTTCTATAATTTTGGTAAAATAAGAGAGTTTAGTTGGTTTAATATTTTTTTCTGTTCTTCTTGTTGATATGTTTTTATCTCTTTGTTACCATGTTTAAAATACTCCCATTAATTAATCACCTAATTTTATATATTTACTTAAGAAGTTTATAATGTGTTTGTTACCATGGCATGTCAGTGACTCACATTTAGTTTAAAACCAAACATTACACTACCTATTTGAAAGGTTACTTCTACACAAAAGATATAATAAGCAGCCTAATTTGGTCCATCCTCTTAACAAGTTTAATTAAAAACAAATGCACTGACAAGTACTGGCAAACTTCACTCTGACCTTAAAAATTATAACAAAAATTAAATCGGTCTGTGGATTTGGGGCCTTCTTGCTGGTTTTGATGTATCCTCCTGTATTTGTATGTTTCTGCTAGCCTAGCCTAGCCTATCTGTGGCAAAAATCTTTCACAATATACATGCCTACATTATTAACAATTATCTACTTAATTGATGGGTAATATATTAGATCAGTGATCCTCAATGTTGTAGAATCTAGAGAGCCACATTGTCGCTGAATATGTCACTGTTGTAGAAAGGCACTGGAGTCATCACAAACCTCACAACTTTCCATTCTAGGTGCAAGGCACATTTCTTTGACCTTGCCCTGCAAATTGTGAGTTTTGTGATGATTTCAGTGCCTTTCCTTCTCTAATATAAATACACACTAACCAGGGCTGGCCCTAGGCCAAATGGTGTCCCAGGCAAGGCGTGTCTTTGGCTCCCAGGAGCACCGCCAGCTTTTCTGCCGCCCTAGGCGGTGGAAGGTCTCGCCCCGAAATGCTGCCCCCCACAGAGGCAGCGGAAGGTCCCACTGCCAAAATGCCGCCGCGGTTGCCGCCCCCCAAATTGTAGCACTCTAGGCGACCGCCTAGGTCGCCTAATGGGTTGCGCCGGCCCTGTTGGCTCCTTCTCCATTTGTTAAACTTTTGAATACCTTATTTTTTATTGCATTTGTAGCCCATTTCACAAGTTTGATGCACGATTTGCATGCATGATTTATCCCTGTTACATAAGATGATAAACATGCATGCTAGGATCTGTAAATCTGTATTTATTCATGCCATATATAAGCAAATAAAAAATTTAATTTCCTCTAAGCATATAGAAACTTTAATTTTAAGAATAACTGAAATGTACTAACATCAAGAAATTGAACTGTGCACCAACAGTGAATGGACCAGTATTAAATAGTGTCTCAGTAGGTAACAATCTTAGAATGTTAACTCTAGTCTTTTAGTTCAAAAAGTCACTTTTCTTGCCTTTACGCTTGTGAATTGAATCACAGCGTCTGAGAGATCCAAAGACTGGCCAATGACATTTTCAAGTGATAAAATAGCAAGCGATTTCCGTCTTTTATATTGTTGCGTAGCTAGGAGTTCGATAGATATCTCTGGCATCTCATTAAATATGTCCTTTATTAGTCACTACTTACACTCTTCAAGTCTTAAACCATAAGTGAACTTTCAAATTACACAATAAAACAAGGTTCACAATATTGCAACTGCAAGAGCGCCGGGGGAGGGTGGCGAGCCCAGCCGGGGCTCCGCTCTCCCCGGCGGCCAGAGTGCCGGGGGAGGGCGGTGAGCTAACTGCGGCTCCGCTCTCCCCGGAGCCGGAGCGCCGCACCGCCCCCCTCCAGGTGCCGCTCCAAGCACAAGCTTGGTAGGCTGGTGCCTGGAGACAGCCCTGTGGAAGAGATTTGTTATTAATGTTCATTTTGTGCAAAATCCAGCTTGTGTGTATGTGTCTTGATGGTTATAAAGTCTTTAGGATCAATTATTTACTAATCAAAGGAAACCTCCTACCATACTAATGACTAACAGCTCATTTTACCATTAGGTATTATGGCCAACTGCTCAGTAATTAGCAATGATGAGAAATAAGATAATATATGTAAATATCCATTGTTCCCTTCTCTACAGTTTTAAAGCTGGATTAAAGCCACAAATTATGTAGATAGGGAGGATTCTATTTAAAGCTGTGTAAATATTTCCCATGAAAGCCTGAAACCATATGAAACTCAGCTAGTTTCAGTTTGAACACAGAAGTTAAAGCAGCTGAGCTCTGTGCAAAATATTGTTGGTCCTAAAACACTTGATTTAAACTCAAAGCAAAACATGTTACAATCTAGGATTAGAATGGAATTTCTCTAGGTTGAGTGTTGTGATTTCCTTTCAGTGTTTTAAAGAAACTTGTGACAGCTGCTCGTATGATAAATCTTGGATCAGTAGAAACCTCAATAAACCCATCTCCAGCACACAATTTAACATCAGATGTTTTTTATAAAGTTTTGCATTCAGCACCTTGACCTTGAATTAACCTGAATTTTAAGAAAAATGCAAGATTAGGAAACCACTTGAATCAAAATGTACATAAAAGTTTCTCTCTGATAATAATGGGTAAAGCCACAAAATTAAAATGCAGAGAGAGATTAAAAGTTGCAGGATTTCAGATCTAGAAGTTTGTTTGTATTCATTATTTAAAGGCCAGTTTGCAAAAACTGGATCCAGAAACAGCCCATCATCTGGACGTATTTGGATCCAAGGTTTTGGGGCAGGCCCAGCATTAGTTTCCACCCATACAAACCAAAAATGGCAGGTTTGCACAGCTCTAGTTGAGCTCTCATACAACATACAGCAGTGCTTTTGCTGTCCACTTACATTCTAATAATTGATCACACAGCTATGACTAGGTATGATTAGGGTAAAAGGTAAATACTGTACGTAATCAAACCCTGCTTGTTGTCCTTGACTACAGGGAAGGAACAGGTTGGGTGGATGTCACCATTTTAGATTCCTACCTGGTGCCTAATGAGCCACACCCAGTGCTGGTCCAAAGGGCAGATAAGACCTATCAACACACCTTGTGTATAGACTGTACATGAAAGGTAAACAAAGGTGACTGAGTTGACGTCAACTTTTTCTTTTAATAAAATGTATTTTCTCCTTTGTATAATTATTAATGCAGAAATACACTTATTGAGAGAAAGTCTGTGTACATATGTGAATGTGCTCAAAATTTCCTAGGGTATATATTATAAAAGTGGACCTTATTTGTAGCAGCTAACAGACATGACTTTCCAGTTCACAATTGTTTCTAACACCGCCTTGATAATGGCCTTACAGAGTAAACCTTCTTCACATGTGAACTGGAAAAAAATTGACACCATCACTAATTATTTCCCCCTTCATCTTTTAGTAAAAAAAAAGTTTTGGACATCCCTTCTAACCATGTACACTAATTCCTTTAAAACTGTCTGTACAAGTAATTGGATAGCTCAGGAAACCAGTAATAGCACCTAGAGCCTTTAACTTATAGCTTGTACAGGTTTCAGTTAAAATTATAGATGATTGTGAAGTAAAACACCTGTCCCAAACTTTGCTGCTCAGGACCATCTGTAGTATATCCTGGTAGGCCTTCATGGAATAAGGGGTGGAACCACGTCAATTCACCCATGGCTGTCTTCTATCCTTTGGGTAAAGGAGGCAAATATGAGTGATCACTAATGGTAAAATATCTAGGAATGTTAAGAAAACATGTGTGCCGCTGTTTAAATGTAACTCGTAACAAACTGGAGAGAATCTAGGGGAAACCAATACAAATGATAAAAGGTTTAGAAAATGTGACCTATGAGGAAAGGATTGAAAGAACTGGGCATCTTTAATCTAGAGAAGAGAAAGCTGAGGGTACAAATAACAGTCTTCAAATATAACAAAGAGTCTGGTGGCACCTTAAAGACTAACAGATTTATTTGGGCATAAGCTTTCGTGAGTAAAAACCTCACTTCTTCGGATGCATAGAGTGAAAGCTACAGATGCAGGCATTATATACAGACACATGGAGAGCAGGGAGTTACTTCACAAGTGGCGAACCAGTGTTGACAAGGCCAATTCAATCAGGGTGGATGTAGTCCACTCCCAATAATAGATGAGGAGGTGTCAATTCCAGGAGAGGAAAAGCTGCTTCTGTAGTGAGTCAGCCACTCCCAATCCCTGTTCAAGCCCAGATTAATGGTGTTGAATTTGCAAATGAATTTTAGTTCTGCTGTTTCTCTTTGAAGTCTGTTTCTGAAGTTTTTTTGTTCAATGACAGTGACTTTTAAATCTGTGATAGAATGACCAGGGAGATTGAAGTGTTCACTTACTGGCTTGTGTATGTTACCATTCCTGATGTCCGATTTGTGTCCATTTATTCTTTTGCGGAGGGACTGTCCGGTTTGGCCAATGTACATGGCAGAGGGGCATTGCTGGCACATGATGGCATATATGACATTAGTGGATGTGCAGGTGAATGAGCCCCTGATGGTATGGCTGATGTGGTTGGGTCCTCTGATGCTGTTGCCAGAGTAGATATGGGGACAGAGTAGGCAACGAGGTTTGCTACAGGGATAGGTTCCTGGGTTGGTGTTTCTGTGGTGTGGTGTGTAGTTGCTGGTGAGTATTTGCTTCAGGTTGGGGGGTTGTCTGTAAGCAAGGACTGGCCTGCCTCCCAAGGTCTGTGAGAGTGAGGGATCATTTTCCAGGATAGGTTGTAGGTCGTGGATAATGCGCTGGAGAGGTTTTAGCTGGGGGCTGTATGTGATGGCCAGTGGTGTTCTGTTATTGTCCTTGTTGGGCCTGTCCTGTAGTAGGTGATTTCTGGGTACCCGTCTTGCTCTGTCAATCTGTTTCCTCACTTCCCCAGGTGGGTATTGTAGTTTTACGAATGCTTGATAAAGATCTTGTAGGTGTTTGTCTCTGTCTGAGGGGTTGGAGCAAATTCGGTTGTATCTTAGGGCTTGGCTGTAGACAATGGATCGTATGATGTGTCTTGGATGGAAGCTGGAGGCATGTAGGTACGTATAGCGGTCAGTAGGTTTCCGGTATAGGGTGGTGTTTATGTGACCATCACTTATTTGTACTGTAGTGTCCAGGAAGTGGATCTCTTGTGTGGACTGGTCCAGGCTGAGGTTGATGGTGGGGTGGAAATTGTTGAAGTCCAGGTGGAATTCTTCAAGGGCCTCCTTTCCGTGGGTCCATATGATGAAGATGTCATCAATGTAGCGCAAGTAGAGGAGGGGCACTAGGGGACGAGAGCTGAGGAAGCGTTGTTCTAAGTCAGCCATAAAAATGTTGGCATACTGTGGGGCCATGCGGGTACCCATAGCAGTGCCACTGACTTGAAGGTATAAGTTGTCCCCAAATCTGAAGTGGTTGTGGGTGAGGACAAAGTCACAAAGCTCAGCCACCAGGCTTGCTGTGGCCTCATCAGGGATACTGTTCCTGACAGCTTGTAGTCCATCCTCATGTGGAATATTGGTATAAAGTGCTTCTACATCCATGGTGGCCAGGATGGTGTTTTCAGGAAGAACGTCAATGCACTGTAGTTTCCTCAGGAAGTCGGTGGTGTCTCGAAGATAGCTGGGAGTGCTGGTAGCATAGGGTCTGAGGAGAGTGTCCAAATAGCCAGATAATCCTGCTGTCAGAGTACCAATGCCTGAGATGATGGGGCGTCCAGGGTTTCCGGGTTTATGGATCTTGGGTAGCAGATAGAATACCCCTGGTCGGGGTTCTGGGGGTGTGTCCATGTAGATTTGTTCCCGTACTGTAGCTGGGAGTTTCTTGAGCAGATGGTGTAGTTTCTTTTGGTATTCCTCAGTAGGATCAGAGGATAGTGGCCTGTAGAATGTGGTCTTGGAGAGTTGCCTGGCAGCCTCCTGTTCATAATCTGACCTGTTCATTATGACTACAGCACCTCCTTTGTCAGCCCCTTTGATGATAATGTCAGAGTTGTTTCTGAGGCTGTGGATGGCATTGCGTTCTGTACGGCTGAGGTTATGGGACAAGTGATGTTGTTTGTCCACAATTTCAGCCTGTGCACGTCTGCGGAAACACTCTATGTAGAGGTCCAGTCTGTCATTTCGACCATCAGGAGGAGTCCACGCAGAGTTCCTCTTCTTGTAGTGTTGGTAGGAAGGTTCCTGTGGGTCAGTGCACTGTTCAGTGGTGCGTTGAAAATATTCCTTGAGTCGGAGACGACGAAAGTAGGCTTCCAAATCACCGCAGAACTGTATCATGTTCGTGGGGATGGTGGGACAGAAAGAGAGTCCCCGAGATAGGACAGACTCTTCTGCTGGGCTAAGAGTGTGGTTGGAAAGATTGACAATGTTGTTAGATGAGTTGAGGGTACCATTGTTATAGCCCCCAGTGGCAGGTATTAGTTTAGATAGCTTACAGTCCTTTTTCCTCTGTAGAGAAGTGAAATGTGCATTGTAAATGGCTTGTCTCATTTTTGTAAAGTCCAGCCACGTTGAAGTTTGTGTAGAAGACTGGTATTGTATGAGAGTCTCCAGTTCTGAGAGCTCATTCTTGATCTTCTCCTGTCTGCTGTACAGGATGCTGATCAGGTGGTTCCTCAGTTTCTTTGAGAGTGTGTGGCACAGTCTCTCACCATACTCAGTGTAGTATGTTGATTGCAATGGATTTTTTACCTTCAGTCCTTTTGGTATGATGTCCATCTGTTTGCAAATATGTAAAAGGTTGTTAGTGGATGGTGATCAGTTGTTCTCCATGTCCACTGATTGCAGTTTGCAGCCACGCAGATTTAGGTTGGATATTAGAAAGATTTTCCTAAGTATAGCTAAACACTGGAAAAGGTCCTAGGGAGGTTGTGGAATTCCCATCCTTGGAGGTTTTTAAGAACAGTCTAGACCTGTCATGGGTGGCTAGAGTTTGACTCTTCAGGGCTAAGAGGGGAAAAAAATGTAGTAAAAGCTTATTTTTGACACTAGTCAGCAAATATGACTCAATGAAAATAGAGAACAGCTCTGTTAAGTACCATAATGCAGTTTCTGCACAAACACTTTTTGAGTAGAGCAGCACTTTAAATAAACTGGACCAAAATTGGCTCTGTGAGTTTTATCAGCTGTAAGTCAGTAACATCCATGTTTCCCCCTTTCCACATTGAATACACATGGAGTATGTTTTACACTTTGATTCTGGAAGTGGATTCATTTCACAAAATTGCAGTTGCTATTATCCATTACTCTTCAATCCTGACAGCAGTTTCTTTCCATGTCTGTTGTGGGATCATATCTGGGATTTGTTGGCCTTGTTAACTCCGAGTTTGGAAACTATTACCACCTTTCTTGCAAGAATCATGTTTAAACGTGGTTAACTACAGTGTTTCAGGCCACTAATTTTGAACAATGCACTGTAGTATTTTTTTATATGAGCACATCTCACGCTCCCTAGGTTAAAAGGTCTGTAAAGGCAAAGGGGCTAGCTCCTGGGATCAATAATGTTGCTCTTGAGTGACCTCTTTTGGCCAGTAAATGAAGAAAGTCGTATCCTGCCTATTCATCCTCATGGAGGAAGTGCTAGTGTTGCTGTATGATGAAGCTACAGGAAATTAAAAATGAAATCCCAGAGGAACCTGGCCCCACGCGCACACCATTCCAGGACAGGAATATGAAAGAGATCTCAAACACTTGTCCTGTTATTTCCAAGTTCATTGTGATTTTGCTGTGGCAGTCCTGCATCCTGCAAACATTCGTATGGTCATAGACGTTAGAAATGGAAAAGCCCTGTTAGGTAATGCAGTCTTACTCCCTCCGCAAGTACAGGGTTTCTTTCTGAGTATGTTTTCTATTGTATTGCCCCATCTAGATTTAATCTTGTCAGGGGCAAGTGTGTATTGGTGGTGGTGGGTTCTGCTTGCTTCTTAGCTTGGAAATATCCAGATGTAAAATATGAGCCAATGAATGATACATTTAAAATTATTAGGGTTATAATTATTATTAGGGTGCCCACCCATCCCTTATTTCATGGGACTGTCCCTTATTTCATTGATTTGTCCTGGAGGATGTCCACCCATCCCTTATTTTAAGATGTACTGAAATGTTATTAAAACTGATCACAAGTTACATTTTAAACATTACAGTGAAAGTTGATGATAATTGCATTGTATGCCTGAGGGTGGCAGAAATATAAACTTGAGAGAAAAAGACGTGATACTTCACACCGTCCCTCAGCAGCCCCAGGGCTTAATGGGGGAAGGGGCCCTGAGCTACAGCAGCCCCCTGGGGTTGCGGGCTCTGGGCACCTGAGGGCAGCCGCAGAGCAGACTAAGTCCGAGCAGGCCGCAGGTTGCTCCGCTCCACCCCCCCACAGCGATGGTGGCGCCCGCCGAGCGCCCCGCCTCTCTCACGTGACAGCGGCGTGGCGCCCTGGTCAGAAGATGGCGGCGCCGGAGGCCAGCGACAGTGAGGAGGAGGAGCTGGCGGGCTATGGCACCGCGCTGGAGCCGCTGCTGGAGGGTAAGGGAGCTCGGGGGGCACAGCCGCCCCGATCCCCTGGCTTGCGCGGAGGCGTCCCCCTATCTAGCCCGGCTAACGCTGCGGGCGGGCGGTGAGCGAGGGGCCTTGTCTCCCCGGAGCGCTCTGTCCACATGAGGCGGGGGAGTCGCCTTGAAGCCAGACCCAGCGGGGAAGCCCCCGTCTCGGCAGCCGCACATCCTGTCTGCTTCAGGGAGCCAGACGAGCAGCTCCTCTCCATGCCCGTCGCCTGGTCTGCGGCTTCCTTTTCGCCCTGTGTCCCGCAAGTCCCTTTCCCTGCCCGGCGCCTGGGAGAGACCCGCCCAGCTCTCCCCGGTCAGGGCCCAGTAAACACGGCCACCCCCGCCTAGCCCGCGGGGTTCCCTCTCGCCGGGGGAGAGAAGGGGTTGGGTGGGCGAATACTATGCACCGACGCTGTTGTGCTGCGGGGTGTTAATAGGGGAGGACAGGGTTGGCTCGGCCTGGTGGTTGGGGAGGCTTGATGTAGTAGTTCTTAGTGCACACTGCACAGCCAACACAGTCGTACCAGGGCAGGTCTACACTACAGTCAGGATCCAGGCTCTGAGATCGAGCCACTGGCTGTTGATTTAGCAGGTCTACAGAGGACCTGCCAAATGGACAGCAGATCGCTCTCCAGTCTACCCCTGTACTCAACAGAAGTGTAAGATAAGTTGACAGGAGAGTTTCTCCTGTCGACCCATCGCGGTAACTCTACCTAAGGTACTTCGACTCACGTAGCTGGAGTTGAGTAGTGTTGGTCGACTTAACACGGTAGTGTAGACATAGCTTTAGGGGGGAGTGGGTAGTACAGATGATAGGCTAAGAGCTGGCAAATGTACAAAACAAACAAACTGGAGGGGCTGCAGGGGATTCCCTTCTAATCTTTGAGGGCTTATTTACACTACCCACCAGATCGGCGGGCAGCGATTGATCCAGTGGGGGTTGATTTATTGTGTCTAGCATAGATTAATTGACCGCTGAGCGCTCTGCCATCGACTCCAGTACTCCACCAGAATGAGAAGTGCAAGCGGAGTCGACGGGAGAGGGTCAGCTGTCAACTTACTGCAGTGAAGACACTGCAGTAAGTAGATCTAAGTAAGTCGACTTCAGCTGTGCTATTCGTGTAGCTGAAGTTGCGTATCTTAGATCAACCCCGCATGGTAGTGTAGACAAGCCCTCAGTTACTGAAGTCTCAGGTGTTACTTGTTGCAGTAGACAGGTTTCAGAGTAGCAGCCGTGTTAGTCTGTATCCGCAAAAGATCTAAAAGTCTCAATATTACAACAACAAAAACTTCAAAAACACACTGCAATGAGAGACTGCTGAATTGGAATTAATTTGCAGATTGGACACCATTAGATTAGGCTTGAACAAAGACTGGGAGTGGATGGGCCATTACACAAAGTAAAACTATTTCCCCATGCTTATTCCCCCCCCGCCCCCACTACAGTTTGTCATATCTTCTTGTCAATTGCTGGAAATGGGCCATTTTCATTACCACTACAAACAGTTCTTTTTCTCTTCTGCTGATAATAGCTCACCTTAACTGATCACTGTCATTATAGTGTGTATGATAACACCCATTGTTTCATGTTCTCTGTGTGTGTGTATATAGATAGATATATCTATATCTATAGATATATATCTCTTCCTACTGTATTTTCCACTGCATGCATCCGATGAAGTGGGCTGTAGCCCACGAAAGATTATGCTCAAATAAATTTGTTAGTCTCTAAGGTGCCACAAGTACTCCTGTTCTTGTTGCAGTAGGTGGTCCTCAGTTTTCAGACACAAGTGTGATTAAGACCTGGGTCTGCACAAGGATTTTGTACAAATTCGATTACGATTGTGATTTTGTTTACCGAAATAGTTATACCAGTGCAACTCATAATGTGAACACAGTTATGCTGGTATAAAGATGCTTTATGTGAGTATAGTTTATTTCCCTTCATGTACAAGAATAAGCTAGACTACTTGTACTTCTTTAATAATACCAGGGTTGTTAAAGCTGTACAAATTTTGTGTGTAAACAAGGCCTAAGTTGACAGTATCTCTTTTAACAATGTCACTGCTAGGTCAAGTTCTCAAATGACTGTGCTTAAATGGAACATCAAAAATCCTGGCACCATTGAAGCACTAAGGCTTCAGTTCTCAGTACATTCAGACTGTTTCAATGACCTGGAAGTTCCATGCATTTCTGTAAAGCCTTGTTGTTGGTGTTCAGATTTTTAAAAATAAAGCTATGTTATATTTATTAAAGTTGACCTTTTTTTTTTTTTCCCACTTCTGTACTCAGATAACCAAAAACACTGTGCATGGCTGATACAAGACTTTTGCTGTAACAGAATTATATTTCTCATAAATGTTGGAATAGAACTGATGGAAGTAAACTGTGAAAGCCCTCATTGTTATTTACTTAGATAAAAGTAGAAAGCAATTAATTGTTGTAAAAGTTAGACTCTATACAGTAAAATCCCCCTGTGGTTTGTAGTGCTTCTTACCCAAGGAATAAATACAGTGTTGCTCATTTAATACTGTTTCTTATTGCCTTATAAGGTTCAGGGTCAATACTTTTTCCGTTATATCCAGTTTCATAAAACTGCCCTGCAGCTGGGTGTAAATAGGCATCCTAGCATCAAAAGCACAGAGTGCATGTAACCAGCTGTGGGTGGGTGGGTGTGCATGCATGTACATGCACAGGTGCACTGGCCACATGAATGTTTAACCTTCATCCCATGTATTATATATGTACAGTATTATATTTCAATGGTAAATATTTGCATAATGTAGGAATCCTGCCCTTTAAAGGCCATGGCAAGAGTTTTGAGGCCTGATCCTGCAAACACTTAATGGTGGGTAGTGTTGAAGTCAGTGGGCAGAAAGCACTGCATGCAGCAATTTTTCAATTGTCTGTCCCTGAGAATATAAATCTCTTGGAGAAATGACAGTATTCTACATGTTTTTGCCAAGCCAAGCACGCTTTTGGTTTTCAGTAAATAATAATGAGTGTACACACAACAATGAGTTTACACAAAAAGGAGATTATATATACACTTTAAAAGTGCTTATTATGCAAATCCCTCTGTTCCTTTGAAGTCATCTTGTTAAAGTGTGATTTCAGCACAGTTAGTTGTATAAAATATTTCAAGGTCCATGATCCTGCAATAGATTGCATGCAGCAGATGTTTGCACCTGTACGGAGCCTCATTGACTTCTCTTAGGGGGATGGTGCTATTACAAGTGTTATCTTTTGGCAGTGTCATGCAATTGAAGTTCTGACCACTTAAAGATAGCCCTGACTTTTAAAGATCCTGTTGACTGTTTGCAATGATAGTGTTGTTAGTTAACCTCTGTCTCGATTAATTTCAAAATTGGATAGTTATATTCTGCCTTCCAAATTCCTAAAGCTTCAGTTGGATATGATGTTAATAAAACTTAGCAATTTTCATAATGCTTTACAAACAGTGCTTAGAGCACCCTCTAAAATAGGAAAATAAATATTATTCGTCCCATTTTACAGATTGGGACATTAAGGAGACAGATAGTTTGTGGTTTGCCCACAGCCATGGAAAAAGTTGGTGTCAGAACTGGGATTAGGATTTAGAAATTCTTCACTATTTTTATTTTCTTATTCTCTCAGTTCCTGTTTTAAATAGCAGCATGTAGTGCTGACATGCACAGTTGAACTGCTGTCACTTTCCTCTTTAGAGTTGGCTGCTATTCCTGTGGGGAACAAATAGTTACTGAGAAGAGTGGGGATTTGATTCTCTGTTCGGGTTAACTTATTTTCCTGTTTTTTGTATTTGTAGGTGAACGAATTAAGAAGCCAGTTCCTCTTCAAGAGCAGACTGTTAAAGATGAAAAGGGACGATACAAACGTTTTCATGGAGCATTTAGTGGTGGTTTCTCTGCTGGCTACTTCAACACTGTTGGTTCAAAGGAAGGTCAGAGATTGTGTCTGAAACTAGTTCCTCTCGTGGAGAAGAACTGTAGTAATAATTTGTCAAAACATAACACTACTACATTTGTTTTTGGGAAAACAAATGTAAATTGATATTATGTATTTTTTTTCTGCTGATGTTCACTGTAAATAGTTATACTTTTCTATTAAAATGAACATCATTGAAGATGCTACCGGTGGAATGTTCTCCTTATGGATGCATCACGTTGTGTTGGCGTGTCCTTAATGTGTTTCTGATTAATAGAATGGCAAAATGGCAACATATTACCTTTTCCTTGATGCGTTCATACATTATATTAGAGTTTCTTTTTATACATTTCTTAAAGATTTGCTTTCTTTTAAGGATGGGCCCCTTCAACTTTTGTGTCATCACGTCAGAAGAGAGCAGACAAAACAGTCCTTGGACCAGAAGACTTTATGGATGAAGAGGTAAGTTTACAAAAATCATACAAAAAGTTGTGGCATGACAATACTTCAGATGTTTGGGCATTTTATCACTGTGTATATTGTTGCATGAATTTATGTAGATATGGATAATAGAATCATTTTTATTGTAGATAGTACTAATAAGAAATGTGTAAGAATGATCCATTATTTTAAATTTTCATCAAAGAACTGATTGAATCTTGTCAGGGACAAGTGTGCATTTGGTAGTGGTGGGTTCTGCTTACTTCTTAACTTGGAAATATTAGGATGTAAAATATGAGCATCCCTAGTTTTGCTGGCATAGTTTTGAGGGCTGATGGGTGTAGTTGGGAGCAGTTTCAGCCCTTGAATGTTTGTAGGCAATTTAAAAACCCTATTTTGTTTAACTAAGAGTCTTCTAGGTAGGACCTGTTTAAAATAAACAAAAAGAAAAACCTTACGAAACAGAAAGCAAACAAAACTTTCTAGGTCTCCATTATAAAGAAACATATGTAAATAAAGACTGTGATTTTTCAAAGGTGCTTAAGGGGAGGTAGGTGCCCAATTCCATTGAAATTTAATTAAAGTTGGACACCTCACTCCTGTAGGTGCCTTTGAAAACCCAGCCAAAATAAAGGGCATAAACTCCAGGTTTTCCTTGGATGGTCATCTTTAATATTAGTCTATATTTGAAGAAAAGTTATTTCTAATTAGAATTTTTCCATTTTGTGTGTGTGTTTTTCAGGATCTAAGTGAATATGGGATAGCGCCTAAAGAAATCACAACGACAGATGACTTTGCTTCCAAACCCAAAGATAGAATAAAAGAAAAAGCTAGGCAGATTGCAGGGGTAACTGCATCCATTCCAGGAGCCACTGCACTGGATGATTTAATAGCACCAGCAAAGTGAGTAGATATAGCGCCTCATCCCCAAAACATCTATGCTGTATTGGCAAGTAAAGGAATATCTGACTACTGCAGTTAGTGCAAATTACTGCAAAATATATAAAATTGCATTTTCAAAGGGACCTCCACCTGCCTTCTTGTTTTGCACATGCAAATTTGCGCACACTGTCATTTGCAGTTCTGCATGCAAGGTACAAATGATAATACATGAAGAATTGTGCTTACAGAAAACTGCTTTGAAAATTTGGCACATACTGTTATGAATTTATAGCTTTCAGGAGCTTCACTATGAATACTTTTAAATTAGGCTGTCAGCATAAATGTTGTGTTCTTAATTTTCTCTTAGAATAACTATTGGTGTTGAATTATTGCGAAAAATGGGCTGGAAAGAAGGACAAGGAGTTGGACCTCGAGTAAAGAGAAAGCCACGCAAACAAAAACCTGGTATGTTCAATTAAGTTTTGAGTCATGGAAAATGTAGAGTTTCTAGTCTTCTCTGTGCTATTGAGAAGATCTTGTAAAAACCTTTCATTTGCTCTGTGGTTAATGTAACTAAGAGAAACTTACTGAAGAATTGTAACTTTATAGTATGGTGCTGTTATGTCTTTACAGATCCTGAAGTAAAAGTATATGGCTGTGCGCTACCACCTGAAGGATCTGAGGTATTATGCAGGCAAAAGTTACTGTTTTTTATATAAAAAACAGTATTCGTAAGTTATATTTAAAGTATAACTTTCAATATATGTAAAAATGTATAACAAAAAAAATCTATTATATGACTAGAATACAAATATTTGTAGTGTTGGTCCCAGGACATTAGCGAGACAAAGTGGGTGATGTAATGTCTTTTGCTGGACCAAGTTCTGTTGGTGAAAATGACAAGCTTTCAAGCTACACAGAGCTCTTCTGAATATTAATGGTTGGGTTAAGGTAAACCTAGAACAGCTCCTTTTCTAGTCAGGCATGTGAAGTGATATCAGTGTGTATTTAGAGAACTCTTAAGCTTTTTCAGAATTGGACTTCATTTTATCTAAATGTTGCTGTGGAACTTACATTTTTATACTGCTGTACAGAGTTTAATGTTTATTTATTTGTAGTTTACTTTAACTTTGTAAAAGGATGAAGAGGATGAATATCAGCCAGAGAATGTGACGTTTGCACCCAAAGATGTAATGCCTGTAGACTTGACTCCTAAAGAGAATGTCCATGGACTTGGTTACAAGGGTCTAGACCCCACCAAAGCATTGTTTGGGGTTTCAGGAGAACACCCCAGTCTTTTTACTGATGGTTCTGAAAAGACAAGTAATCTACTTGGTGATCTGAGACATAGTAAAGGAAGAAAATTGGGTATCTCAGGCCAGGTAAAACATTACTGTATATACTGTGTTGCAGTGCCAGTTATAGGAAATAAATATGTTTGTCTTAAAATCTCTCTAAAATGGAATTAAAACAAAGTTTTAAAGCAAATTGAAAATACCATTTCTGTAATTAAAAATAATACTTTGTACTACTCTGTTCCCTTCTCTCTGAGAATCTGAAAGAGATCATGAATTAAATCTTAATAATACCTTGTGATATGGGATAGTAGGAGTATACCAAATTTGAGATGGAAAACTAAGGCACAGATAGGTAAAATGGACCAAACACCAAAAAACAGGGTCAGCCTGGATCTTGAATTTAATATATTTTTATTGGTTGAAAGAGGCAAGGATCATTGGTTCCTATTACATTATGCATCACATTCCAATATTAATATTGTGATTGAAATAAATTGTGGGAGAGTGGAATAAAACAAATGTATACAGTACTCTCCTTTTTTACATTGAAAGTACTCTTAAAATTGCAGTAGAATCTGCAAGGGCCAGATGCTATGCTTCCTAGTCCGTAATCAGGCAACACTTCTGTTTAAGTCAATGGCAATTTTTGCTGTAAATGTAGATATTTGTTATTACAGTGTTATTTCATATTCTCAGAGAGCCAGGAACAGTAGAAAAAAAATGACACTATCTTATCAATGTGAAGCAATGCTTTCATTAAATGTTCCCTTTCATAAGGTAGTCTCTCTTTTTTCCTACTGTTCCTGGCTTTTTGAGAAATAAAATGTAGATAATTTGATTTTTATTTCTCCATGAGATGGAAAATACTCAGAAACTGTAGAATGATCGCAAGAAACTTTGTGTGGTTTGAGAACAGGACTGGAAGGCAGGTTATCTTGCTTCTGTTCCCATTGCTAACAGGGCTTGCTATGAAGACATGGTTGAGTCCATGAAGCTTCTATATGGCTTAGTTAATGGGTGTAATGTAATAATATCATGATGAGTGTGGTGTAAGTAAAAATGAAAGTGAACATTAAATTTCTCCAATTGGAGTAAAATGAGCTTTTTGTGAACCAAAGATGTTTAATTTTTGGCCATTTCCTTCCAACGCTAGGTTCTGTCAGCTACATTCAATTTCCCTTTAGCACTATGCCCTGTGATTCATGTTTTCACACAGGAGAAACATTGTCAAGTTATGTGATGTTTGGGAAAAAATAAATATGGTCAAATATGGTTGTATTTATTCCCATTACGCTGTTCTTCTCCTCTTTAAAGGCTTTCTGCCAGCATATTATTTTCTTCCTTTAGAGGTCAACTAGTGCCGTTCGTATTTAGATGGCAGGATACATTGTTCAGTGTTATATAGCTAATCCTGCCGATTATAAACCAAACATGCCTCTGACATAGTGGTCCCAGTCCCTCTCTGCTGGAGGAGCTGGAGGACACGCTTGCTGTTTTGATCATTGGTCTCCCATTTGGCAGGGTATAGTACTTGCTACATGAAAGTTACTAAACTGGTCCCAAACATGTAATTTTAATTTCAGAGACAAAATATACATATTCTGACATGTTACTTTTTCAAGACAGAACTGTTATATTTTGACACTGTAGAATTCTAACCATTTTTAATTTAAAAAAATTTTCTAGGCTTTTGGTGTAGGAGCTTTGGAAGAAGACGACGATGATATATATGCTACTGAAACATTGTCAAAATATGATACAGTTCTGAAAGATGAGGAACCTGGAGATATGCTGTATGGTTGGACTGCACCTAAGCAGTATAAAAACAAGAAAGGTAAGAATTATAGATAGATCTGAAGTTTCAGTATAATTATACTTAAGATGTATATAAGAATGCTAACCTCTGTTTCCCAAATATGCTCATTTATAAAGGATTGATATTTTCTAGCCCTGAGATCTCAATATTTCACCTAGTTTCCTCCATTACCGTTACTTATAGTTCAAAAGCAGATTAAATGGAAAACTTCTGCTTTCTTCAGTTTAGTCATGTATTTATCTGAAAAAAAAAATTTTTTTTTTTTGCTCCAGAAAAAATAGTAAGTGAAAAGCAAAACCACTATAAAAATACAGATGATGTTAAGAGAGCTTATTCCAAAGTTGTCCATGGCCAAGGTATAAAATATTATATGGAAAAAATGTTAAATATCGTGGTTGAAAAGCACTCAAAAGTTAGGAAATGCCAGGATGAAAGTTGCCTATGCAATAGATATGAAACTAATTAGCATTATACAGCTCAAAATTACTACGAAAGAGGGCAGTTGTAAGAGGAAAATAATTACCACTAATAGTGATGATAGTTCACCACTAACATTAGTGGTTATGGTTGAAAATCTCAGAAATACTGTGTGCACTAGGTTAGAACTAATACTAGACCGTGATAACTAACACAGTAGTTTTAATGTCAGAAAAGATGCATGACTATTTAAGAATCCTTCAGTAATTTACTTGCAAATATAGGGTCTGATTTTGTCGCTCTTACTAATATGGGCAGTCTTGGAGATTTGAGTGGGGCTGCTCACATGAGTAAGTGCTGTAGGATCACGTGTATCATGTTGCCATGTATCATGCAAAGCAGCACTTGGTAAAGTACCATCTTTGGATTTAATGTAATGTACATACATAAACTTCTGAATTTCTTTCGAAATGAAATTGATTCCATCAACATTGGCTTGAATTTGGTTCCATCAACATACATAGTGTATAGCCAGTCACAGCCGTGGAGGCTTCGATGGATTCTGAATGAGATAGGCATGCCTCAGGGATTGTTGTTAAGCAAAAATTATGCAGGATATGAAAGTCAGTGGTAACTTTTGCATATTCTATTTGTATTATACAATGCATAGTAGTATTAGATATTGCTGATCATTCACAAGTTGAGAAAAACTGTAAAGGTTTTTAATAAGGAATTAAAAAATATTAGGACATACTAATTAAAGGATGCTGTATCAGAAAATAGAATAGTTTGAAATTATTTAGTTAAAAAATTAAAGTTGAATATCCCTGTTTATGAAGTTAGTTGTTGGCTTTGAAAGTTATGACTAATTCTGTAATCATTTTATAGGAATGGAGAAAGAAGTTAGATATATTGGCAAAATTCTGGATGGCTTTTCCTTGGCTTCTAAATCATCAGCTCCAAAGAAGGTAAATAAAACATAATTTTTCTCTTAGCAAAAACAACTGTTATAATTTTGCCATCTTTACGTGTCTAAATGTAGACAATAAGTAAACACTCATATGTCAATAATAATCAAATAATTTATGAAGGAAAGTTGTAAACAAGCCTAATATAGATCTAAAGAGTGATATGCAATTTGACTGAGCTCCTTTGTTATTACTCTATTCTACTGCATTCATATTGTGTCTTGTAATAGGAATAAACTTCTTGGTAAGCAACAAAGGTATCCTAAAGAGTCAAAACTATAGGTTTTCAGGTTGATAATACAAACCTGAAGTTTGTCCATCCACTAAATGTACTAAATACATTCAGAGCTGCTCACTACTGTTTGGCAGCAGTTTGGAGAATTGGTTTTAGCAAGAATAACATATATATTCTGCTTGTCTGTTGTTCAAACATAACATCATATTTTCTTAGTGACCAAGACCTCTCAAATTCACTCGTAATGACAAATTTGTTTTAACCCTATTTTTAGGACTTAATTTTAAATACAAGGGCTGGTCTACACTGGGGGGGATCGATCCAAGATACGCAACTTCAGCTACGCGAATAGCGTAGCTGAAGTCGAAGTATCTTGGATCGAATTACCTGGGGTCCACACGGCGCGGGATTGGTGGGCGCGGCTCCCCCGTCTCTTAACGAGACGCGATATATCGATCCCGGATAAATCGATTGCTACCCGCCGATACGGCAGGTAGTGAAGACATACCCCACGATGTATTGGTATAAGTGTAGAATGGGGTAAAATCCAGGCATATATAAAATTTTGTGACAGTATGCTTTTCCTAAAGAGGAAATAGAAAGAAAAATCCACTTAGTATACTTCACCATTAGGAGGCATTGGGATATCTGTTGTTTGTTGAGGACTATTCTTTTAAGAGATATGAAAACAGAATTTCAGTGGAGGATACAAAGGTATTTTAGAAGCTTAGGGAAACTATTCAACTTCTAAAATTTAACGTTTGAAAGTGCATGTATCACTGCTCTACAGCCAAAATGCTTCTGAAATAAATGTAGTCAAACTTTATTAATTCTGGGTCACTGAGAACGAAAATGATGCTTAAAATTGTTGATTGGCTCTAGTTTTCAAGATATGCTATTGGGTCAGTATATACGACCCTTGACTTGGGAATGGCGGAGGATAAGTGAGTTATAAAGGGAAGGGATCTCAATTTAAACCAGAAATGACTAAAATACACCTTTGACTGGATCTATGAATAAATCTATGACTGGGTTTGGACAGTACTTGCTTTTTAGGCAAAACAATGAATGATGCAATCTGAAGCTGGTATTGGGTCATACATGATATGAATTGCATCATGTTATTCCTAGAAGTCATGGATGATGCAATCATAACGAAGCTTACATCACTCTGCTGAACAAATTGCCCTATATCAGCTCTAGAAATCATCCAGTGTCGTGCTCTCTTCTTTGTCAGTGTTTGATTTTGCAAAGGGACACATTTCTGTTTAGCCAAAATGAGCAGAGATGCCTCGTGCTTGTGTGAACAGTGCAGATAACTTCTGCTATGTTTGTAGTGAAGTGACTTTTGCATCACAAAAGCGCAGTATAACCATTATAGTTATGAAAGCCTATCACCTTTATTTTGGCTGCAAAATTGGAGATCAGGACAAGAGGTGGGCCCCACACATATGCTGCAACACTTGTGCAACAAATCTTCGCCAGTGGTTGAACAGGAAAAGGAAATCTATGCCTTTTGCAGTGCCAATGATTTGGAGAGAGCCAACAGATCATACCAGCTATTGTTACTTCTGCATGGTGTCTCCAGTTGGGAAAGGTGTGTCAAAGAAGAAAAAGTGGACTGTGCATTATCCAAACATTCCATCAGCTATACGCCCAGTACCCCACGGAGAAGGACTGCCGGTTCCTGATGCACCAGAATCATTCTCACTTGAGTCAGACGAGGAAGAGGATGAAACTTCTGGTCCTGAACCATCAATGTCACAGGACCCACATTTTCTCCCATCCTCCTCCTCTGAACCGCACCTCATAACACAAGGTGAACTGAATGACCTTGTCAGGGATTTGGCCTACCCAAGAGTAAGGCAGAGCTGTTGGGCTCCAGACTACAGCAGTGGAATCTCCTGGCAGGTGATGTTAGGGTTTCCATGTTCCGTGACCGTCAAAAGGATCTTGTCCCATTCTTCTTCCTGGAAGGTGATCTTGTAGCCTGCAACAACATTGATGGTGTGATGGCAGCCCTCAACATCGTTCACGATCTAGATGAGTGGAGACTGTTCATTGATTCATCGAAGACGAGTCTTAAAGCTGTTTTACTGCATAATGGCAATGTTTTGCCATCAATTCCAGTTGGTCATGCAGTCCATAGGAAGGAAACCTATGACAACATGAAACACCTTTTGAGGTGCATAAACTATGACCAACATCAGTGGCAGCTTTGTGGCGATTTGAAGGTTGTTGCTCTCTTGCTTGGTCTGCAGACTGGATACACAAAGTACTGCTGTTTTCTCTGCGAATGGGATAGTCGTGCAAGAGATTCCCACTACATCAAGAAAGATTGGCCACTCCGACAGTCATTGGAGCCTGGGAGGAAAAGTATTCAGCATCCACCACTTGCTTGAATCAAGGAAGATTTTGTTATCGCCCTTATACATCAAGCTGGGTCTGATGAAGAACTGTGTCAAGGCCATTGACAAAACACAAGCAGCTTTCAAGTACCTCCGTGGAAAATTTCCAATGTTAGGTGAAGCTAAGATAAAGGAAGGTGTCTTTGTTGGTCCTCAGATTCATGAACTTCTTCGAGATGATGCATTTGACCATGCACTGCGTGGCAAGGAAAAGACGGCATGGAAAGCCTTCCAGTTAGTGGCAATAAATTTTCTCGGAAACAACAAGGCAGACAACTACAGGTTGTTGGTGGAAAACCTCCTCAAGGCATACAAAAGCCTTGGTTGCAACATGTCACTAAAGATACATTTTTTTGCACTCTCATCTAGATTTTTTTTTCCACCGAACTGCGGAGCAGTGAGCGATGAGCACGGCGAGCGATTTCACCAGGACATTGCAACAATGGAGAAATGCTGTCAGGGCAAATGGAGCCCATCAATGCTTGCAGACTATTGCTGGACAGTGACGAGATGCTCCATTTAATGAATACACGAGACAAGCCAAGAAGCGCTGAGTAGACACTGAATAGGACTAAACTATATACATAATAGTTTTTTGCCTTTTGTTTCATAATAAATTTTATTTATATAATCCTTTTGCTGATTTTTAAAGTGTTACATAAACAGGACAGGTGAAATATTATCATGTAAAGCAACCATAAACATATGAAAAGACCTAGGTTTACAATTTATGATTAAAACTCTACTATCTACACAATATACATAGACATAAAATGTAAAAACTTAAGTATCTTAGAAACAGTAGCCAATCAGTTGTTTTAATTGTTATATTTGAATTCAGCACATCAAAATACATAATAAATAGCACATTTTATCTCTGAAGCCAACGACTTCTCAAAAATTGTAGACCAGTGTAATTCCCATTTTAAGGAAGGTAAATTCTTAAGCAATATCCAAAGCATTTTCTGAAATATTTTTTTTTTAAAAAAGCAGTTCTTGATTTGCTATTTGATCTATGGTATAATTTTTATAAACTGACAATTTGGTAATTATTTTTTTCAAGTTTCAAATGTTCCTATTTATTACAATGCCATTTATTTATTGATTCAGACTAATTGAGCCTGTCTAGTTTGTTTGTTTGTTTGTTTGTTATATAGCTTACTTTTCTATTGTTAATGTTCACAAATTAAATTGACAGTACTTAAAGGAGTATATAGGTTGTGGATGTCCTTTTCTGCAAGTCTGAGCAGTATATACTAGTAGTCTATAGTAAGACTAACTTTTGTACGCTGTCTTGTGGTGTTAGTGAAGGACATCTCATCTATAAATAACAAATATGAAACTACATCTCTCACTGTGTTTTCTGTTTATTTTGGAAGACTTATCTACCGCCTGACCTGCCAAGGGATTACAGACCAGTCCATTACTTTCGACCAGTGATAACAGCTAGAAATGAAAACCCCCTTTTACTTCAGGCATTAGTTGAATCAACTGGGAAACGTGAGATTGATACTCCACAGCAAAACAGACACACACTGAATGCATCTCAGAGGAGGGAATTGCTAGGAGAGACTGCTCTAAAAGGTATGTGACATAGTGTGTGACCATACTTCTCCTTGTTTCATTATAATTTAGATTCACTTAACACTGACTAAACTACTAGGTTATCCCCATAATATTTTTAGCACAGGAAATACTTGTTTACAATCTTGAATATATATATTTTCTAATTTAATAAAACTAAAACTAAAAATAAAACACCCCTTATGTTAGCCAAAATATTAGACAATATGATCCCTAAATGTCAATTACTGGGAATACCTACAGGTGTTTTCAGTTACTCACACTAATTAAAGGAGAACAGTGTGTGTGTAAAGGTATTTCATTTTTTGCTTCCATGAAGCCTAAATTTATTTTTTTAAATTTCTGCTTGTGGGTTTTTGGTTTTGTTTTTTTTTTAACCCTAGAAATTCAGATCTTGTGTAGCCTGGAAGATTTTATAGCGCTCTAGTCACTAGTGGTGTTATGACATTATATGAGTCTCGAGAAAATAGCAAATAAGAGGGAAAGGGGATGTTAGACTTTTTAAAACTTTTTTGGTTAACACTTGTTTAATATCAACCAGTAAAGATACTGGAGAAAGAACATATTAATTGCCTTTCCCTTCAGTTAAGTTGTGAGACCACAATACTCATGCTGCGAGACAGGGTGGATTTTAAGCCGCAAGCAGGTAACCTTTAGTAAAATAATCTATTTTAATCTTGCTTTGCATTTGTACGTTGGCGTTATTATGCTAAAGAAAGGTTGGTTCTCATTGGTTGGTAACCATTAAAATATGTTGATTTGCAACTAAATGTAGCCTTTGTACTAAGGTTCTTCTTTTTGCTAACCAAGATATTCTATATTTATACACATGTATTTAAACAAGTATATCATTTAATTTACATTTATTCAGATTTTTAATTTTTACATTTACATTGTTTAGAATGTGGCGAATGATGCATTTCTTTACTAGATTATTCATTTTTTTACTTGATTTGTATCAAGCTCTGTTTGAATAGAAATTTAATTAAAAATGCACAAAGCAAGCATTTTTAATTTTATTAGACAAATACAACTATCAAATGTGTGCGATACATAAAAAAACAAGTCTTAATTTATCAAAATGTGTTCTTCATTTAAAACTGACTTATTAAACAAAGGAAGTATTATATGTGGTTACTGAACTCTTTGTTTCTCATCGCCATGTCCTTCAAGATTTTAGAACTAATAGGCCTCGTTCTCTCACCTAGTTTTATTAATAGATTAGAAGAAAAACCTATTTTTCTGCCTTTTTTTTTTTTTTTAAACTCCCATTGGGTTTTTTACTTTGAGTGAACTAGTCATTGAATTGAATTAGTTGAATAAACTGAGATGAAGAAAACATTATTTCTTTGCATGCACAAGAGGCTACTCTTGCCAGAAGCTGATTTAGCACTTGAACAATCTCAGGTTCCAGATACTTAGCCAGTGTACTTCCCACCAGTGCAGTGGTTTGACTTTCTTTAAAACTTGCCAGCAAACATGTACTGCTTAATATTTGTTGTTTAATTTAAATTATTTTATTTAAATTATTTTAATAGACAATAATAAGTTTAGGCCTTAGCATAGGTTGTCATCATTTCAAATTTAACTTGAAATAGGTTTATTTATAAAAAAAAAAAAATAAACCTGCATTTTATTTAAATAAAAAAATCTGATTTTGATAAAAGCCATCTGATTGTTTTGATTTTTTTCTTTAAATAATAGATTTTTATCCACCCTGCTCTGAGACCCCCCCAGAAGAAGGGGCCCCCGCAAAACCTGGAAAGGTCAGACTTCACATTTCTCAGTAAAAACTAAGGAGGACGCTTCCTTTTTGTCTTTAGCCTTTCAAGCCTTTTCCACACATCATAAATAAGCAAAATATGGCACAAACATAACTTAAAAAAATATCCATTGCAGGTCACTTTTAAATAGTTGTGACAGAAATTAAGATTGTATAATGGCTACAATAATGCTATTTTGTCAGCTTTTAAAGCATTCCACCTGGTAAAGCTCCATGGCATGGCCTTTAACTTTCCGCCTCGTGAGAACTGGAGATACTCTCCGAACTAACAGTGCTACTCTTTAATCAACAGGAATAGTTGTTGTTGGGTAATATGAATAATTCCCTCATCCTTGCCCCCGAGGGCTGACCATGACGCTTCTGTAGCATCCCCAGCCCTTCTTCACTTGGGAAGCAAGTGACTGGGACCGGGAGATGCACTGTACATGGCAGAGTTTGGCACTGAGATCACTGGGCTAACCAAGCGCAAAATATATTTATAACTGAAAACAGCATAATAGATTAATATAATAGCTAAATTATATGCAATATAATTAATAAATATATATGCACATGTTTATGTAATGAAAAAAGAAAATATATGGAATTGTCCAAAACTTTCAAACCACTAATGTAACTACAGTAAAAGCTATGTTATCCAGCACTTTGCCAACTGGAAAGCTCTATAAACTGGCATTTCTGATCTTCATTGAAAGTCTGGTTTATAGTCCGGTTGGTGCAGGGCTGGCAGGCTCCCTAGCTGGCTTCACATGGCTCCCTGGAAGTGGCAACATGTCCCTGCTGCTCCTAGGCGGAGGAATGGCCATGAGAGGTGTGGGGTCTGGGAGGGAGTTTGTGTGCGGGAGGGGGTTTGGGGCAGAGGGTCAGGGTGCGGGATGGGTTTTGGGGTGCTTGATCCGGGCAGCGCTCACCTTGGGCAGCTCCCTGCAAGTGGCAATATGTCCCTGCTGCTCCTAGGCAGCGATGCAGCTAGGCAGCTCTGCGCACTGACCCCACCCCGCCCCTAGGTGCTGGCTCCAGAGCTCCCATTGGCCAATGGGAACTATGGCCAATGGGAGTTGCAGGGGCGGCACCTGCAGGTGGAAGCAGCGCGCAGAGCCACCTAGCTGCGCCTCTGCTTAGGAGCATCAGGGACATGTCGCTGCTTGTGGGGAGCTGCTCGAGGTGAGCGCTACCTGGATCCAGCACCTCCTCCTGCACCCAAACTCCCTCCCAGAATTCGCGCCCTGCACCCACTCCCCTGCCCTGAACCCTCTTCCCCCATCCAAAGTCCCTCCCTCTTAGTTAACCGGAATTTTTGACTTACCAGTACCTCCCATTTCCCCAACATGCCAGATAACAAAGCTTTTACTGTATTAGATTCTGAAGGTTTAAAAAAAAAAAAAAAAGGAGCATATACATATGCTGTACAAAATTTTACATTCCAGATTTCTATGAAGTCTAGATCTTTACACTATCAAATGTAGACATCCCTGGTTTATACTATGCCGGTTGATTTGTTTTTCATCATATGTATCTATATATATATCTATCAGTACAGAAATCTGGTGGGGCACAATACATACGAATGAGTGTGAGGCACTATCCTGCTCCTTTCATAAAAGATGCATCCACTCAAACAACAGTAGGTGCACCAAAGATGTAACTTGTAAAAGCGATGTGTGTCTGTCTATAATTTTTTATATTAGTGTAAAAATTGCAGAGAGAGCCACTTCTGGTTTAAAAAAAAAAAAAAATCTCATCTCTTTAAATGACCATTTAAAAATATTCCCTCAGGGTTTCCAGCAAAATTGTGACATTTAAAATTAACCACTACTAGAGTATTGATTTTTTGATGATTTCTTGGGTATCTGAATGTGTATACATCCTATATTTAGACACATTTTTGTTTAGATAGGGAAATAATATACATGTAATATGTTTTATTCATGACAGTAGAGATAGTTACAAAGATGTTTACTTTTACAAATACCTCCTTATTGCTTTTTTCTATCCTCAGGTCCATCTCCTTCTGTTTTGGAGTATCTGTCAGGGAAAGACAAAGAGAGAATCAAAGAAGCAATACAGGCAGCTGAACAACAAATGAAAACACAAACTTTGCCTCAGCAATCCCTGAATATTTCATCTGCCTCAGATGGTGTTAAGCACAAGTGGCAAATGGCATTGGGGGGGCAGTTAGCCACCCCTGGTTCTAGTGACTTCAAACCATTTGCAAAAAATCCAGAAAAACAAAAAAGATATGAGGATTACATAGAGAGTCTTAAACAAGGACAAAAAGGTAACTAGCAAATGGTCATGAAACTCTTCTGCATTTTTTTTATTTGGAAAAAGTTATTTCTGTAATTTTAAGTATTTCATTTTAAGCTTCTCATAGGCTTGATTCCAGAATTCCATATGTAGCGTTTTTCCTTCTGTTTTCTGAGGCCCTAATCTTGCAAAATTTAGGCACATAAGTAATCCCATTGACTTCAGTGAGACTACGCATTAATTTAAGTGTTTGCAAGATTGGGAGCTTTGATCATACTCATCTTAGTTTCTCTGATCCCTCATAATGTAGCTCACAACCTCACAGATTAGGGGTTTTCAACCTTTTTCTTTCTGAGGCTCACCCCAACATGCTTTAAGAACTCCACGGCCCACCTGTGCCACAACAAATGGTTTTCGGCATATAAATGCCAGGGCTGGTGCTAAGGGGTAGGAAGCAGGGCAACTGCCCACCAAGCTACATTGCTCTGGCTTCAGCTTCTGCCCCAGGTGGCGAGGCTCAGGGCCCTGGGCTTCAGCCCCATCCGGTGTGAGACTTCAGCTCTCTGCCCTGGGTCGCAGCGAGTCTAACACTGGCCCTGCTTGGCAGCCCCTGTGAAACCTGCCCGTGGCCCCCGGGGCGGGCCCTGGACTTCTGGTTGAGAACTGCTGTCATGGACCATACTGTGATCTTGCAGTTTTTGTTTTGTTTTGTTTCCTTCTTGTTTACCTTCCAGCTCCATACCTTCAACCTGCTTTTAATACTCATCTCTCTTTTGTAATTAAGACCGTATGTACTCTGGGTACAGTGGGACCATAGTAATGTTAACGTAGTCTGTCACCAGGAAGTATCCTTCATTCCCTACCCCCATACAACAGTTTCATGTTTCAGAATACCCATTTACGTAAAATATAATGATTTTCAATAGTTGTTATTTTTAGGGATGGGTATTTTTGCTATGCTCTCCAGGCCACCTTGCTCCACTCTTCAGGTCCAGCTTAAAACCTTCCCCCCTGCTCCCCAAATATGCCAGGGAAATGGTAGTTGGCTTTAGCAGTTAATATCCAGGGCTCCCTGTTATTCAGTGGCTGTGCTGTTCTCCAGGAAAATCAGCTACCCAGCCTGTGCTTCTGGGTTCCCCCCGCTTTCCATCTGCAAACTGGGCTTCAGCTCTGCTGGGCTTCATGGATCAGTGTAGGGAGCAGGTACTGTAATCCAGTTGACTTGCATTTGTGGGGAAAACTGGATAATGAGAGACAGATCTCAGCAAGACAGGGAAACAGAAAACAAATGTCAGATGCCCAGTTGCAGCAAAAGGGCAAATTCTGTGGCAAAAATGCTGATTTTTGAGGTATTTTTGAAAAAAGCCATATCTATGGAGTCCATGGGGTCTCTTACTAAGATGAAGGAAAACTTGGAATCAGAAGTTGGTCCAATAAAAGATGTTACTTAACCCACCTTGTGTCTCTGAGATGGAGGCATGTTACTACACCTCTACCTCGATATAACGCTGTCCTTGGGAGCCAAAAAATCTTACCGCGTTATAGGTGAAGCCGCGTTGATCCACTGGAGTGTGCAGTCGTCTCGTCGTCCTCCACTCCCCTGCCCTGAACCCTCTTCCCCCATCCAAAGTCCCTCCCTCTTAGTTAACCGGAATTTTTGACTTACCAGTACCTCCCATTTCCCCAACATGCCAGATAACAAAGCTTTTACTGTATTAGATTCTGAAGGTTTAAAAAAAAAAAAAAAAGGAGCATATACATATGCTGTACAAAATTTTACATTCCAGATTTCTATGAAGTCTAGATCTTTACACTATCAAATGTAGACATCCCTGGTTTATACTATGCCGGTTGATTTGTTTTNNNNGGAGCCAAAAAAATCTTACCGCGTTATAAGTGAAACCGCGTTATATCGAACTTGCTTTGATCCACCGGAGTGCCAAGCCGCCCCCCTCCTTCCGGAGCACTGCTTTACCACATTATATCTGAATTTGTGTTACATCGGGTCGTGTTATATCAGGATAGAGGTGTACTTTGTTTTTTTATGTTATTTCAGGTGCATTTGGCTGTTCTTTGATGTTGAGCTCTGTCTTTGTGCCAGTAGTTTATCTGCTCAGGACATAGATTGTTGCTTTGTATAAAATGGAACGACTTAAATGTATTTATTAGTAGAACAGGATGAAAATGCAGGAAATCTTGAAATAATGTGGAAGGTCAAAAACCTCATATCAGAAGCTCGGCTTGATGTTGATTTTGTCCTCTCTCCTCTAGAAGCAAATATGAACCAAAATCTGTTCGTTGTAAACAGGAAAGGATGATTTTTTATTTTTTTTTAAGCTACTTGGCACATCTGAATTTGTACTTATGAGCGCACACATTTTATGCATCCAAAAAGCCAATTTGAATACTCAAGTACATATCTAAACTTTAAACTTTACTAGCAGGTTCACATATTGAGCTTTTTACCTTTACATTTCAAGCATTTTGTTGGAGTTGTGTGTGGAGTTGTTTTGTTTTCTATGGAGCAATTCATATTTTGTATATTCCAGCGTGCATTACAGAGCAGTGAGTTAGGTGTCGATAGTACAGTAATGGGTTAGGTAAATGAAGTAGCCATCATTCATTTGTCAAAGATTGTCATTCTGACACTATCTTGGGCAGTCATCCTTGGCTACAGAAGAATAGTATATCCAGCAAGACACCCGGGGTTACCCCTAGTCTTTATTTCTGAAGTTTTTGGCACATTTATATTCAACTACATATTCATCAGACCCTTGTGGAGATGAGCTTGGCTTCTTGAATTGGTTTAACTCATTTTGTGATTCTTTCAAACAGCATACAAGTGTATTTTATACTTAAAAGTAACTTTTAAGGGCTTCTAAGCATTTCTGTCCTTTAACTTACAATAGATACACCAGAAAGTCATTCAGATCCGGGTATGACAGAATGGGAGCGAGGAAGGGAACGAGAGGAGTTCTTCCATGCAGCAGTGCTCTACAAATCCTCTAACTCAGTCCTGTCATCAAGGTTTACTCGGGCCAAGCATGAAGATGACACCGACAAAGTGGAAGTTCCTCGAGACGAAGAGGTTCATGCTGTTAATAATCCTGTATTGTGATAACCTGTGTTAACACTCAGTAGCACAGTCCAATTTATTTAAAACATCATGGTAGAAGATAAATGTAATAATGTTCTGTTGCCGTAAGAAACCAAAAGGAAATATACAATACTGCTCGCACAGCAGTAGTTAAGTATTTATCCTTTAAGTTCACTGAATGTTGACACCATTACCATAATAACAGGCATTTTAAGAAGGTGATTATATTCTGTAGAGTATATAATCAACATTTGAATTTTACAGATGGATATTAATGACAAAGAATCTGCAGTGAAGATGAAGATGTTTGGCAAGCTCACAAGAGATAAGTTTGAGTGGCACCCTGAGAAGCTATTGTGTAAAAGATTTAATGTTCCTGATCCCTACTCTGAGTAAGATGATTAATATCTTAATGCTTTCAAAATAATTTTTTTAATTGTTCTGAAATGTGTGTTTGTGTAATGTTTGGGGAACATGCCAGCTTGACATCTCTGAAGGCTGAAACCCTCTCTTTATCTTCAGAATAGATGCAACCCAGGTAGAACAACAGTCAGGCTTCCTTCTGATAACTTGCCAATTTGCTTTTTACCTAAACTAGAAGGATCACCTCATTAGAGATACTTTGAATGGAAATAGGTGATCCCCCCCCCAGAACATAGTAGATGCTCCTTTGTTAGGGTTTGTATTCATGGACTCTGCTTGTTTTGTGGATAATCTGAGACTTCATTTTCCAATGTTGTCCATCCATCCCATCATTAAAAACAACGATTGACAAATAATTTCATTTTCCTCTAGTTCATCGATTGTTGGGTTACCCAAAGTGAAACGTGACAAGTATTCTGTATTCAATTTCTTAACTCTACCGGAGTCTACCACGACAACTATAACTCAAACAACAAATGAAAAAGTACAACAGAATATCAATCCTAACAGTAAGTGGGTCAGCATTTTATTAGTGTAATCCCATTGATGTACTCGTCATGGAATGTAAAAATACCAAGATGCAATTTCCTTAAAAATAAAAGGAAATTGTTTGTTTGAAAACTCAGAGCTACATATATAAGGCCAGAGCAATTTAAATCAGTGGAGTTATACTGATTTATAGCACTGAGAATCTGGCCAATAGAGATCTTCTAGTTTTAAGATTTTTTTATTTTTTAAATATAGGCAGTAATGATAAAGCAAGTATTAGTAAATAATTGACCTGACTATGACATGCTGTAGTATTTAATATAAAGCTAATTGACCATGATGCTTGGGATCTTGTACCATTTCTTTTTTTAAGAGCCAAAGAAACCATCAAGATGGGATGTATCTGACAAAGAGAAGAAGAAAAACGATTCTGTTAGTGAGTTCATAAGTCTTGCTAGATCAAAAATTGATATTCAGCAGCAACAGCCAGAATCAGTAATAGAAGAAGACAGAAGTAGAACAAGTGATCCCCTTCCCAATAAGGTATAAGATTTCCAAAGGTTTGACATTTTCAGTAACATTCATGCTATTGCACATTGCTCTTCTCTTTCTTGATCTTGTTTTGAAATGCCTTTCCTTGTGCATGGAGAGAGTCAGTAGTAGCAACTCATACTAAGTTAGAAAAGACATGTCTGCACAAATTATGCCCTCCACCTGTGGGAAAGAGAGCTGCTTCTCCACAATATGTCTCCTATGGAAGCTCCTCTACTGGGGCTCTGCAAGCACTGGGTTCCTCAAATGGAGAGGCCGCAGGCCCAGGACAGAGCTAGCTGCTCTGCAGCATCATATAATCACAAATGTACACTAGAGGGAACTTCCTGACTTTGGCTCTAACTTACTTAGGTTCCCATACTGTGAGCTTAAGCTTCCATCCCCATGAAAGATGGGCAGTGGCAGGGAGGGTCCTGGTCACCACAGTTCCTGCAGCAGCATGTTGTCAAGAAGATGAGGAAACCAGGAGGCAGTGTGAAGGCACCAGTTGACTATAAGTGGCACTGCATGGATCTTGGAGTTCTATGGGTTCTTTGGCCTGAATCTCCCTGTTGTGTGCGGTGGGAGGAAAAACACCAATTTTCCCCCCTGCTCAAACAGAAAATGGGGAAAAAAACTCTGCAACAGTAAACTATTAAATTTGTAGTCTTCTGTATGGGGAAACATATTATACATTGATGGGGAATCTGGGATATTGCCATAACAGTATTTAGCATTGAAATGCTTTGTATTTTTATTCACATCATTTTGCCCTATAATTTCCTACATAAAGCACATAATTTTAATATCGGTGGTTCTCAGCCTGTGGTCATGTGTTGCTGGTGGTAGATGAAGAGCTGGCTGATCTCAGGGTGTTGGCAGTCTTTGTTGTTTCAATAAGACAGCTAAAAACAGATCTCTCATAAGCAAGTTGGTGTAGTTGCCACAGAAATATATGATAATGAGTGTGAGGAAAGGTTGTGTACATTTCTAGAAGTTGGAGGGGAAGTGGTCCAAACAATGGGGGGAAAAAAAACCCAATCCTTGCTTTCTATGGAGAAATGTATAGTTCAGATGAAGGAAAACACTTGTACTTCTAATTCTTGCTGTTTTACTGAAGAAGCAAAACACTAATCTGATGTACATGAAACTCTGCATGCATTTAGATCTTGATATGAAGTAGGAAATGTATTTTGATTGAGTACTATCTGCTATAGAGAGCAGTGTGATTCTATTACATGTGGGGACGAATTGTGGAGACCTTCTGTAGCTCCAACCATGAGAAATTACAGGGGTTAACAAAGAGCACAAATTGGGTAGTTATCATAAATAACAATTACCCCTTTTTGCTTGTGCAGTTTTAGCAGATATGTTGGTGGAGGCCATTTGAAAATTTGGCCCTAACAGTGAAATTTGTTAAGGGCTATCAGTTTTTTTAGGTTAGCAGGATAGTTCTTTTGTTAGTTAATGCAAACATTGGTTGACTCTTACATGTGACATTGATTTTATTGTGAATGGACTTGGGGGCTTGAACAAGGCACATTTAATAAAGAGGTGGAGGGAATTTACTCTTTGGAAAGGGTCTGCAAACCTCTCTGTGGTCCATGTAAGGACTGTGGGGGGAGCTAGGTTGCAGACGGAATCACCCTACAGTCTTTGTAATCCCTAAAGTGTTCTGCACTGTTTAGAATGGTGCGCAAAGGGAAACATGAGATCTGTGCTTACAGGAATTGTATGGTTATAGCTCATACATACAGGACACAAGGATTGCAAGTATAGTCTGGGATTATGGTTGTAGAGGCTGTGATGCCTTCCAGCAGATGGGAGATTTAATTCCATCTATTACACCCACTGATTTTTCCTGCCCAAAGTCCACTTTTCTCTGCTTTGTACAGGGACAGATACATATTATTCCGAGGAAGATAATAGATTTGCTTGTTGTGAACTTAAGTTAAAGAAAAAGTATCTAGAGTCTATTGACTTAAAAATAAAAAGTGTTAATATTTTATATTCTTTCAAGTGAGCTGTTCTGACCTGCATGAAAAAGGCACAGGATGCAGTGTCCTGTATTGGAAAGTGACTTAATTTATCAGTATCTGAGCTCTACTACTGTGCATCAACAGTTGTCAAGTTTATAGACTTCAGATTTACTGTAAAATTTGCTAATTTTAAAATGAAAATACCATTAAAAGTGTCACAATATTCTCTCTTAATGGAGAGACACTTCTTTCCTCTGTCAGTGTTTAATTTTTTTCCCTTATGGGCACTGTTATGCAGGCAGTTAATGAAAGCACAGATCAGAATAAAGAAGAAGAAAGCAGACCATCTATGGACTTATTTAAAGCTATCTTTGCCAGTTCCTCAGATGAAAAATCATCCTCATCTGAGGAAGATAGCGATGAAGAGACGCATCAGACACCTTCTGCTATGCCAAACTCAGAAAGTACAAAGCCTGCTAATCTACCAGATACCTCCTTAGCTGATGTACAAGGTAATAGTAAACAGTTTGTTCAGTTTCATGAAGTTCTAGCAATTTTATAATAAATTAAAATATTATGAGCCTAGAAGAAAAATGCTTTACACCAGTTTTACACTGGTGTAACTACACTGTTCTCAATGGAGTAACATCAGTGTAAAACTGGAGTAATGGAATGCTGAATTAAGTGCTCTCTATTTAAATATTATCTACATAGCCATAGGCCAATGACAGTTTTTACAGATACACTGTCAGATGCATTTGTTTGCTAAACAGAGTGAGGGATGAGGACAAATCCTATATTACTCTGTAAAGAAAGCCCCCAAATTGGGTGATTTTATACACCTGTAATAAGGTGTATGATATATGATAAAGTATATATATTGAATGAAATTTTGACCAGACTGGAAATAGGTAGAATTTGCATTTATTTGAAAAAGGAATTTCCTTTCTATATTTTGATATTCTCATTTAATATAATATTGAAATGGATTTTTAAATAGTACAGTAATATAGCTGTATCTCATCAGTTTTCATTATCGGTCTACAAAGCAAATAAATTCACGGGACTGGAGGGAAAAAGTAGTCTTCTGTTATTTAGCAAGATTTAATAGCAGAGTATTATAGGGAGTTCTCATACTAGAAATTAATAGTTTACTAGGAAATATTAGTAAGCAAAATAACATTTATTTTGACATTTAGGGATGATGTATCTTTAATTTTTAAATTGGCTTTTGTTTGCATACTTACCAACTAGAAAAGAAGGCAATATGCAGTGGATCTCCCAGTAATTAGTGCCAGTTAATCTAATTAGTGCAAATGGCAGATGGAGTAATAAATTCCTAAATAAAAATAAGCTAATACCCCCCATTCAAATGTAAAGTAGCCTTATTTCATAGTTAAAATACCAATTTATATATACTTTTTAATATGGAAACTTTTCAAACTGCTAGGTCTAAAATCACCTTTTAGGCTATTATATCTTCAACACTGGAATTTTGCATAATTCTTGAAAAATTTGCAGGGGTGAATCTGTTTTTTGCCCTTAAGTTATAGATTCTTTTGTTAATATTTATACTTGTGTTGCCTGCCATTTTAATTTAAAAATCAGTAGCACTGTGATCAAATATTTGGTGATCCCAGCCAGTGCAACCAATCTTTGAAATGCACAGGAAGGTGCAAAAGGAAAAGGCATCAACTTCTCTTTGTTGATACAGATTTTTAAAAAGTTAAGAAGGTTGTGTACAAAAAAGAAAGCTTAAGAAATCATATATTTATGTAACTGAAGTCCTTTTAAAAGAATTTGTGTAGTTATTGGGGCCTTCTGAGGATCCCTTCAATAAGAAATAAGGGTGAGAATCACCTTCTGCTTCTTTGAAAAACTAGTAAGTGCAAAATCTAAACAAGGGTGCAAAATTCATTAACTTGTCTATTTATTTGATATTTCATTTTTAATGGAATATTTTCTCAGCTGTCTTGGGTATGGGAAGTACTTTTTCCTTTTAAGTTAACCTATATGTTTGTTTTTCTAGAATGCATGGCTGTTACAAAAGAGCCTGACCTTGTGCCACCTCTTTTGAAGGAGGAGCTGGATAAGGAAGAAGAATTTGGACCGAGGTTGCCTCCAGTTTTCTTTTCTAGTAAGTACTGAAGACTTTAAATTTTGTACACTGAAAATGTATATTTTATGCAGTTATTTTATTTATGCTCCCCATAAACATCTTCAAAGTTACTTCATTATCTACCTTCAAATCCCCTTCTCAAAACTCTCCTTTGTCATGATGTCAGGTGTGCTGAGACCACTGCCTATCATGCTAACCAATATTGTCTTATTACTTCCTGGTAGTCCCCGGTCTCTCTCCCTTCATCTGTTGTCTCTTGTCTTTTATAGTTAGAGCCCTGCAAATCTGTGGATATCTGCTTTATATCCGTGGATATCGGATGCCGATATCTGCAGACCATTTTTGCAGATCGCGGATCAGATGCAGACATAGGTGCTGTCGCATCCCCTGGCTTGAAGTGGTTTCCATTATATACAGGGTTTACAGTTTGGATCAATGTCTCTCAGTACCCGCCACTATAAAAACTGTTCCAGCACTCCTGGATGTGGCTACAAATTTTGTATCCACGCAGGGCTCTAAATATAGGATCTCAAAGGTGGGGAAGCAGCTGTCTGCAACTCATAGCCTACGAAGCTGCTTCTCCACCTTCCAGAGCCTATACTCCTCCCCCCGCCCGCACTCCGCATTTACTGACCTGACATAGCAATATGAAGTTGGGAGAGGTTTCCTAAATAGCTTGGATGCTTAAACCGTAGCGATAGGAACATGGTAAATTTTGCTGCCTGTCTTGATCTAATACCTCCTTTTTCTCTGTATACGTGGGGGAAAGGGATATAGGCTGCTTCCCCACCTTCCAGATCCTATATTCCCTCTCCTCAGTATACAGAGAAAGGGGAGGTGATAGATCAGAAACAGCTGTCTGCAGCTCATAGCCTCATAGTGAGGATCTGGAAGGCGGGGAAGCAGCCTCAGAGGCTATGAGCTGCAGACAGATGCTTCCCCACCTTTGAGACCCGACATACCAGGGGTCGGCAACCTTCGGCCTATCAGGGTAATCAGCTGGCGGGATGCGAGGCATTTAGTTTATATTGACCGTCGGCGGGTACGGCCCCCCACAGCTCCCAGTGGCCGTGGTTCGCCGTTCCCAGCCAATGGGAGCTGCGGGAAACGGCGGCCAGCATGTCCCTGCACAAGGCTCTACTTATATTTAGATTGTAAGCCCCTCAGGGCAGGGACCATCTTTTTGTTCTGTGTTTGTACAGTGCCTAGCACAATGAGGTCCTGGTCTTAGGACTAGGGTTCCTAGGTGCTACAGTAATGTAGATGAGGATAATTTCATTTTTTTATACTGTTTGTATTTCAGAGGGAAATTTATTGACTGGTATTTGATCTGCAATTAGGTACTATACAGAGATCAATATGCAAGTGAATGTTACACCGGCTTAAAGCCTAGAGTTGTTAAGCAGCTGTCCCCATGCAAGTAGAAGGTATTTTTGGTACAGAGATATTATGGGTCAATAAGTACGCGCGCGCACACACACACACACACACACACTCTCTCTCTCTCTCTCTTAATGTGGCTGTAAGTTTGTGTTCAAGTCACTAAAATTCAGAACTCCTGTGTAGTTACTGTCTTTTCTCTACCCAGAATCAGACCTTACAGATCTTTGAGTAGGAGAACGTATGCTGCTGCTATTACCTGTTGAATCTTGAACAGACAGGGTTTTTGTTGTTGTTTTAATCCTGTTTAATTAACGACGTTCAACAGATTTAGCGTGAATAGCAAGGCGTTGTTACTTCATCTGTGGAAATTTTGCGCACAGATTAAAGATATTCTATGTGTTCTTATGTCATATAATTTCAATTCAGATCCAGGTCCCTTTCTTGGAAACTATCAGAGCACTGGGGTCCTTCATTCTTCCCTCCAGCCCCACATACACCTGTGTACATTAAAGTGATATTGTCAAAAACTTTGATCCTACATTGGGATCCATTAGCACAGGCTTTTGTGCCTGTGAAGATTCCCACTGATTTCATGGGGGCCCTGCACAGACTCGAGTCAATGCTAACCGATCCTGATGCAAAATCGGGGCCAAGGTTGGCATGATGTGTTTTTGTTTTTTTTAATATCTGAGTACAAAGGTGTTTCTATAGAGTAGAGAAGTTAAAATGAATTGGAATTGGGAGTCCCAAATCCCTTATGTAGCTTTGGAAATCTCAGCCCAAATATTAGGGAATTTAAATTTTTGTGTAGTTTAATATTGTTTGTCTTTTATATGGTAATGCTTTTATTTCTCTATATTTGATTTTTGCTTTAGAGACTATTCAGAAACATGAGCCAGTACCACTAGCAAGTTCTCTTGAAGCCAATCAGAAAGAGAAACCTAAAAAGAACAAAGAAAAACACAAGGCTAAGAGAGAGCACAAACACAAAAAGGAAAAGGTGACCAGCTTAAATAAATTGGTTCTTTCTTCCTTTCTTTGGACTGATTTCCTCAGCCAAGTGAAAACTACCATGATCTATGCTAGATTATGGAAAACAGAAATAGAGTTGGGCTGCGTGGACACCCTCCCTTAGACTCCCTTAGCACTTCTAGCTTAGAACAGAAGATACATTGGCTGAACAGGGTACTGCTTCTTTGTGCTTAGGGACCATACGCATAGTTTGCTTAGATACTGCATAAAGCTGTAGAAAACCTTGATACAATATAATAATGAAGTTTCTAAATATATGTTAATTTAATTTATTTGGTCCTCGCCTCCTAAAGACCTTGGCTTGTATTATTTAAAGTGTACACAACTGAAGATGTGCAAGTACTGTTGTTACTGCTCTGCTCCAGTTAACTTTGAAATTTACACTGAAATATGTTTCCTGTAATCCCAGTTGCTCTTTTTTGGTGACCTTCTGTTTTAATTTGACCAACTCTCTTTGTAAAACTTAAAAATACACAAATAGCAAACTCAACTATTTCTTTTTTTAACAGAAAAAGAAACATAAGAAGCACAGGCACAAAGGCAAACACAAGAATAAAAAATCAGAGAAAAACAGTAGCTCAGAGACTGCTGATAGCAGTGACAGCCTTAGTGACATAGAGGAGATCACAGGTTTGTCATCCCAGGAACTTCTAAGAAGGTAAATAGATAATTTACTGAAATCTTTGTAAATCTGGCAGCAATAATGAGTCAGATTCTTGCTAGTGTAACTTGGTGTAGTTCTGCTGAAGTCAGGAGAATTATGCCAATTTAAACCAATTTAAACGCCAATTTAAATTACGCCAATTCAAACCAACCAGGATCTGGTACAATATGTTTGTGCCTAGAATACAGTTTATGTTGCTAATCAAGTCAGAAAAGATAATTTATCCTAGGCTTTTGGATCTAGATGTGCCAGATAAGAACTAGTTTTAAGATAAAGTGCTCCAGGGAAAAGACCGTTGAGCAGCTAACTCTGCAAGGACTAGATAATGAAAGTTAATTTGGGTGAGATCTTGGTGTCATTGTAAATTACTATAAATGGGAATAAATACTGAGTAGGTAAGAGAAATGCAAATGGTGAGAAGTTTTGCTACTACATTTGTTCAGAAGACATAGTTAAGGTTAACAAAATTTATCCCTCCCCTGATAACTATGGGGTATTGCCTGATAGATTTTTAGTATCCAAAATAAATGCTGTAATCTGGCTAAAATTCTTCATAGCTGAATGACCCAGCTCCAGCAGATCCAGGTTGTTGGGCTTATTTTGGTTCAGTCAGGGCTTGTCAATATCACACTGTTCACTGCTTGCTGGTTCTGTTCTTGTGAGATGGCAAGTTATTGACGTGTAAGAGCATTCTGTGCTTGAATACAAGGTTACTGTAAGTCAGTACCCTGCTGGCTCACAAATATGGAGCAGGCAGGCAGAACTGAGTAGACAATGAGAAACTGTTTGAATCAAGTGCGCATTTGTTCAGCAAACTGAAGTGAAGGTGGTAGGTCTAATTTTAGACAGTGTGCTGTTAAATATTTTATAAACCATGGACTTGAACAAACCAGTATTAAGCCCATGAACAGTAGAAGAGAACACTGTGACTTTATTCTGTTTTCAAAGTATGTTCCATACACTTCTAAAAAAACCAACCAAATTAAACATAAGTAACTTCAGCTCCAGGCATGCTCTGGGTGGAGGAATCACTGCATCACACTCCAGTTAACCCCTCTGGATGATTGAAGGAGTGGCCTCAACATGTTCTGCAGAGTAACAACATTGTCTTTCTTGGTGTAGGAAACTCATTGTGGCATAGGACCTTAGTGGGACAAGGGAATACAAATAGGAAAACTAGGCATTCCAAAGGACTATTCCCATCCGTCCTTGGTTCATTAAAAAACAAGCAAACAAAAACCTGATGAGCGCAATTTAAAAATTTATTTCTAAAAATTAAGCTTTGTTTCTGTATAACATTTTCTCTCTTTTTTTTTTTTTTTTTTAAGGGTACTTTTTAAGGGGCTTCCAAACAGATAGCTCAAAATTTGCAGCCAGACCTGTCTTGTCTGAAGATTTGCCAATTTTGTTTTATTAAAAGGGCAAAAACTCATTATGGTTAAATTCAGATTGAGGGTTTGAGAAACCTTTTCATTCTTGTTAAAGTGATTAAATGTTCCTGGTGTTGTTGTGTATAACTGTTAAATATGGACTTTTTTTCCAGACTGAAACATCTTCCTGCAATGAAGCAGTAACTTGCTTTCTTCAATACTGTATGACTTTTGGTCTGAAACTTTGATCTCCTCCATGATGGAAGATCAGTAATGTATAGATTGCACTGTAAATGTTGTATTTATGCTGAATATGTTTGAAATCATAAATTTATAATTTTTTTCTGTGATATTTTACCATTTTAAACTATATGAATTGTGGAATGTTGGAAAGATCTTTCTTTTTTTTTTTTTTTTTTTTTTGCTGCTAGCATGCATTATCAAAAGTAATCGTTCAGGCTCTACATTTAATTAATGTGAGGGCTATTGGTAGCAAGCGCACCTGTGTCTGAGAGTAGGACTTCTCCTTTACATCCCAGTGTTCTACTAAAAAGGTAGACTCAAAATGGTGAATTCTTGGTTGTTTTGAAGAACCTATTATAATTTGGTTTGAGCTACCTTTTAATTTAAATGAGACTAGATATTTTAATAAACTGTATATTACAAATGGTATTTCTGGTGTATTAAATCATTGTGTGAAAGTTCTTAAAATATTATAAACAAGAATGTAAGTCAATGCTGAAAGAAGTGAAGCTCGGAAGTTAAAAAGGCATAATTTACATGAAAACAAGTCATTCTGTCTCTCTCTTATGTAGATATTCAGAATGCAGAATTTCTCTGTATTTCTAAATGTGTTAATCTGTTTTTCAGACTTTTTCTGTCTTAGAATTTTGTATATTATCCATCACCATAGTATGGCTTTTTCAATAAATTAACAAATGGTATGATGCATGTTAAAATAGCATTACAGTACTGGATTATCTTGAACACTACCTACATAAAAAATGTCATCATCAGTATCGGCATTATTCTACATTCATGTTTATATTTAACACAAATGTTATGTTGAAAAACCCAAAGATTCTTCAAAATTTTCTTGCTTGCTCTGAGTACAAACCTGTGCTGTATTGTACACTTAAAAGGAGGTTGAAATTTCATTAAAAAGTCCAAATAAGTCTGTAAAGTCCTATTACAATTACAGGGTTGTTCCTGATGTGAACTATAAAATAATACTGAACCACATGACTGTCTGACCTCCTTGAATGGAAAAAGTTGTTAAAACCAGTTCATCATGATTTATTATGAGACTAAAAGAATGTTCTCCATTTGCAATTGCTAACAAAAAAAAATCAAACGAGCTCAAGGTTGTAGATGTTGTATTGGGCTAGCTAAAAATAAAGTAAAATTTCAGCATTTACAGTCTTTTTAATAGGTCATTGAATTTAGAGCAAGGTGACATAGTGTTGATTTAGGTTTTGTAATTTAAATTTAGCAATTAAGATGGAACTTTATAGAGAGGGGAAAGTTAGTAACAAATGTGGATTTGGAATGCTGTCTGGATTACAAGAATGGGTAAATGAAGCAGCAGAATAAAAAAAAAACTAAAAAGCAACAGGAAATTCTTACTTATAGTAAACAGATATTTTTGGTAGACTACTAGTAGTACAGTATTGTTATAAAAATCAGTGCCTCAAGATCTGCTTCTCTCAGATGGAGAAAAAATGGCTCCTATAAGATCAGACACCAATTCTCAATCCTTTCCATTTAGACTTACTTCTCACTTATTTTAAAAAATTAAAAATGCCATGAAGATAAAAAGTAATTGTTTCTGTCTTTTTAATCCACTAGTGTGACACACAACTTCTTGAATTAGTATAATTTGACAGGATTAGAGAAAAATATTAACTTTTTCAATTTGTTTACCTGTACATTTGACAGCACTTTGTATAGTCATTTTCTCTGTATAGTCCGTTCCTAGTTTTGTTCATGTGGGTCTCTTCATATAGCAATAGTGGAGAAGAATATTTTAGAAGATAGGAAAATCTGATTGCCATCCTAGAAAATTGGCAGGAAGATTTAAGAGCAGGTGTGGCATTTGAACTTTTTAAATGTCTTTAAAATTAATGAGTTTTCAAATTAACAGTGCCCCTTTAATTTCTTAAATCATTATATATCCAACTCGTTTGTGTAGAAGTACATCTTTGTAAATTAAAGAAGCTATTTTAAACAGTGCATTCATAGAACAGGTATTTCAATCTTGCTTTTCCCTTGATCCCCAAACCAGCTCATTTCTTGTCCTGACTCCAACCCTGTACCTTTTGTGGTCACACATTTCTAATTAGTATATTGTAAAAATTTAATAGCAAATAAATGCTTCTGAATAAGGAGTAATGAGTATGCCAAATGATGAAAAGAGTTGCAAGATAAGAAGTGAAGGGAGCCTTGATGCATTTCCTTGTACCTCTTTCCTTATGTCTGCAGAAACTTCATTTGACGAAGGCAAAGTAGCTGGCAGGGAGCTGTGAGCAGTGGGTCCTGGCAACCAGCTCCACTCTAAATAGCACTTTTCCAAAGTTGAGAGCATAGTGCAGGTGAGAATATAAAAGGTGCAGTGGAGGCAGGGCAGAACAGCAATAAAAAGGGATGGAGTGAGCTTCCCTAGTCCTAGAGGAAGCCAATTACCAAGTAGGCTGAAGCCCTTTTAGGTGGGGAAGATCTTGGGCAACATCCAGGTGCAGCTTGCATTGAGGTTGTGACCCTGTTATTGAGAAATTAGAATAGATGATGGTGTGATGAAAGGACGTTATTGGACTGAATTTGGGATGTTACATGCCCTACCCAAGAGCTGAAGACAAGTGAATGATGCAGCTGTCCTAAATTTATGCCAACAAAGCCTTTAGGCCCCATGCTCCATGTAATCAGGTTTTTTGTGTATCTTCATCTAAATACTCCCCTCTTTAAAATATATATATTTGTTTAGAAGTTATTTACAAGGATAGCACCTTTTAGTGCTTGTGGCTATAAAGCCTGATGCTTGTAGTTACCATGTGTCCAACAGTACAGCTCTTGAATATGTGAGTGTCTCAAGCCCAGGGCTCCAGGCACCAAGCACCCTGTTAGGGATGTGGGAACCCTTCGCCCTGTAAGGTTTGACTTAAAAGCTAGAGCCCAGATGGTGAGCTCCTGGCCGTTTGGAGCAGGGCGGCTTTAGCAAGTGCGGGGCCTGATTCCTGGGGCGGCACTTCGGATTGCCAGTTGGGGGTTGCAGGGCCGTGGGGCTACTGCGCTCCGGTTGGAGCTCCAGCCGGGAGAGCGGGGCTGTTGTGCTCCGGCTGGGGTCGTGGGGCTGCTGCAGTCTGGCCAGAGCTCCAGCCGGGGCCGTGGGGCTTGCCGCGCTCCAGCCAGAGCTCCAGCCAGAAGAGCGGGGCCAAGGGGCTTGCCACGCTCCGGCCAGGGTCATGGGGCCATGAGGCAGCCGCGCTCTGGCCGGGGTCGCGGGCCATGGTGCTGCCACGCTCCGGCCAGAGTTCTGGCCAGAGGAGCGGGGCCGTCGGGGTGAATGCGCGGGGCCCGATTCCAGGGAATAGGCCTAAAGCCGGCCCTGCGTGGGAGAGTCGAAGCCGGTGGCCTATGGGCTGGGGGCCAGCAGCCGCTGCTGAGGTTCAGATGCCGGGCGGGGCGAGAAGCGGCCCATGGTGTCCTGGCGGTGGGTTAATTGCTCCAGTGTTGGGGAGGCGCCGAAATCCCCGCGAGGCGTGGGCACGCGGCTGGTGGTGCGTGCGGTACCCGCTACAGCTATGACAACACATATAGCAACCCTCCTGTTTTGCAACTAGGTGCAGTTTCCGTCACGCAACTTGACCATCTGGACTACTGCTCAGGACTTGCTACCGCCTGGTCCATGGGGTTGCAAATCAGGAGGGATGGGGTATGTGGTCAAAAACACTCACGATCTGCTTCCTCCTGGGTAATGTGACAAATTGATCTATTGGATGATTGAGGCGCGCTGTTTCACTTTTTTGTGTGTGAATATGTGAAAAGGGAGGTAAGGTTTGGGGGTATGGAGCCTGCTCCTGAGCCCAAGGTGATACCACTTTCATTTTTTTAATTTACTTTTATAATTTGCATTATACACGTGGACACAAATATAGAGAATAATTTTTTCAAATAAAAAACCATTTATTATAATAATCTGGTATATACATTAAAAAGTCTTTTGGTTGCATTATGTTTTGAACAAGAAGCATTTAAACAATTTTTTTTGTAAAGGAGTGCACTATGCACATTTTTTGCAATTGTACTCTTTCTTCTCATCTGTCAGGTTTTCTTGATTGGTTCCTTCTGTAATGCAGGGCATATGTGCCCACCTCTTGCAAGAATCACACTGGACCTTTGATAAGTAACAATTAAGAAATGAAATCACAGAAGTTATAATGTTACACATACTTTGCATTCACTCATGCTATTCCTTCCACATGTCAGCATTACCTAACATATGTATGCCTATCAGCATGAAGAAAATGTTTACTGATGTGGAATTTTTACAAGAATCATGATCCTTAGGCAGTTTATGGCATTTATTTCTCATACAATTCTATGTTTCTTACCATCGTGCTATCCTCACTTTCCTTTTTACAGTTGACAAGGTTGCAGTATATGCAATAGTCCTCCACGCTTTCTTAAAAATAAATATAGCATTATGAAATGATGAATACGTTACAACCAACACTGAAAATGCAAATCTTGATTTATTAATTAATGTCAATATTTTAATCCAGTCAATGGTTTGAACATATCTTTTTCCTTTTTGTGAGTCATATTTTCTCAAATTTTTACTTTACTGCACCTGTATCTAAAAAATGCCAATTTCATTTAACTGGTCAATCAATAGCAATCATTCACCCCCATTCAAATGTTTGTGTACTTAAAGATATTATTGATTCATAGTCACCATTACAGAACCAAACCTCTGAGATATCCCACTTTAGGGGTATAAAGATAGCAGACAGTTATGTGACATAATTCCACTCTTCATGTTATCTTCACATGTGCCTAATGAGTCCACAGTACCTGGTAGAAAGTAATTACCTGCCTCCTTCATTAGAAGAATTGCTATATGTCTTCTAAATGCAGTATTAACCTCTTGTGTTGTTTCTACCATACTGATGTCTTTGTGCTGCAAATATGTTTCTGCAAACTAACAACACTGATATTTAGAATAAACATCATAATTACCAGAGGTGAAAGTGGGCCGGTTCAGCATACCGGTAAGAACCAGCCACTGGTACCGGCCCGTACACAGCTGACGTTACACTTCCGCTGTGGCAGTGCTTTATGTTTTAACGTCGCTGCCCCCTTTAGCTCCTCCCTCCCCCACATCAGCGGCCCTGCCATAGGGTCCGGCAATGCTGTTGGATGCTCCTGGCAGGGCTGCCGACAGTGGGGGAGCAAAAGGGGCCCTGGGTTCCTGCAATTTACAAGGGCCTGGTGCTCCTGGCCACTGCAGCAGCAGCTGTCAGGAAGGGCTGGCTGGTGGAATCTGGCCCCCCCAGCACTGCACCTTCTGCCAGAGACCTCGTCCCTTCTGGGGGCCACAAGCCCATCCCACACACCTTGGCAAGGACGCCGGTGTAGTGCCCACTGGTAATCTCTGGCATTTACTTTCACCCTGGATAATTACACATACATAACAAATGATAATGGCAATGTGGTATTCAATACCTTTAAGATGAGTGGTCCGCAGTTGTGACCATCACTTTGTCTGGGTGCTGAACAATTTTACTCTTCCAATCAGATGAGGATTTGCTAGTTAATCGTTTGATGAAGTTTCTGAAATTTTTACAGAGTACATTAGAGGACTGCATAAATGAACTCCCCCCCTCCCCCCAGCCCACCTCCGCTTTCTGGACATGGATACAAATCCATTCTATCTCTTTTTAATTAATGATTGAAATGACTTATTGCTCACATATATATACACACTTGCTTTCATATTATTGTCTTACTCTTACACAATGTATCACCTGATTTGCTGTGCCCCATTTTGATAACAGATTCTCAATCATGCAACATGCTACTGTTTCGTGTCCACATTCTGGGAAGTCGTTTCCCAGAGTCCAATCACACAAGTTCACTCAAAGTCCGTTACTAGGCATATTCAGTACAAGTATATGCTGTTTCAATATTTATTTGTAGCTGACAGGAAGATATTAGTCTCACTATTGTTACATTCCCTTTAAAAAAAATTTCAATGGAACATTCATGTCCACTGTAAAAGTAAGTATCTAATAAATCACCTCCAATTCCTCAGACATGTTCTTTCATATCTCATCTCATCTCATCACACAAGGGGTCAATTATTAACAATTCCTTTTTTTCATCAAGGCTATCTGTAAGTGTAAATATATTCACAAATTATATTGGTAATGTGATTATTTCAAAAATTTTATACTGATTTATCAAAAATCATTATGCAATTAACATATTCTCGTTTGTAATGTCTCAGTAATACACAAGAGAAAAGCATATTGTGAAATCATTGATCAATTCATTACAGAGTGTATTCTTCCAAGTTACATTAACAACGTAACTTGACAGTAGCATTTTATTTTTAACATTCACATTCCACTTTCCTTTGCATGCACTGAACTCATTGAAAACCCGCAACACGGGAAATTATATCACTGCTACTATAGTTGTGTTACAAATCGCTTATTTAATACCACATTTATTGCCCATAATCCAGAAGTACAATACAAAACATCTTACCGCAAGAACCCAATGACCCGGTGTGTGGTAAGGAAGTAATAATATATCATTTTGAAGTAATTCACTCTGTATTTATTAAAAAAAAATAGAAATGCAATTATAGTTTCCAGTGAAGCAAACCATGAAATGTACACTATACTGTAATTCCCAATTTCATTACATGTATTACTATTAGAGTACTCCTCCACATCGAACATAGAGTTGTATTTGCTGTTTCACACTGTGTTTAACTCACTGAATGAAATTGTGCTTTGCTCATGCTATGTATGAAAGTGTGTTAGCACACTTTCATTTGTGGAGCTCTGCCTGAGAGAATGACAGTGGAAACTACTGATGAGATGGCTTGTACCTGTTGACAGTCAACAAAGTTATTAATGCATTAATAATTCTGGCACATCAAGAACATAATGAATTTAATATAGACAGACATGCAAGGGATAGTTAGTGTTACAAATCAGATATGCAAGAGAGTCCTGTAAAAACAAAAAGATTTGTAATCAATGTGCTCTGTCTTACTTAATGTAAAAACAGACTAAGCTGTTCGCATACTTGTGTTTAATGGACACACTGAACTTTACAGCCACTAACTGTGGCCCTCAGTTAGTCAAGTATTGTATGTCCAATATGCACCTCCAAATACATTTCAGTAAATGTTTGGCAGCAGTAAATACACTGAAATGTTGCTATTTCAGGTTTATGTTGATATTTCCAGGGTATTTGGACTTAAATATGTTGTGCCACATATTCACATGATTGTTTACTTATTGAATCAATGTATACTTTCATGTACCATCACAGTACGTAGCCTACCTTTCCATCTACTTTCTCCACCACACATCTCAAATATGCATCAATAATCTACAACACATGATGAAAGAAAAGGCACAGTTTCAATAATATTTGATGAATCAATCCCGTTAACAAATAACCAGACAGAGACCACACAGATAAACAATAGAGAAATGGGGAGCAGTAAATAAATCACCATGATTACAGGCATGCAAACCATTTAAGAAATGACTATACAGTTATTGTAAAGATTCTTGATTATTCATGCAGTCAGCCAGGAAGACGATTAGTATTTGTGTACTTTTACCAGATTTGCCCATTACTTGGGGTATGCTCATTGTTTGGGTTTTTTCCCCCTGATAATTCTACTAATGTACTGCTTGTGTATAAAGCTGTTGTAAAGCACCCCTTTTCCACTACTATCAGTATTGCTGTAAAACCTTTATTTTTAAGGCACAACTCTTAACTCCTTATTGCACAGGTCTACAGGTATTCTAAGCAAGATTCTTAACAGAAGGTTAACAAATATTCTATGAGAGAGAGAGAGACCCCTTGCTAAAGGAGCTTGGTAAGAAAAAGAAAGCTTGTGCAGGTCTGTGCCTCAGTTTCCCTACTCCACAGCAACTACTCAACAATTAACATGTGATTAGGGTCACATGCTGCCTGTGTTTGTTCAACAATTTGTGACCAGCTTTGCACAATACTTTGGGGTACGCTCATTTATTAGGGTTACTCTTCTGGAGGGGGGGTGGTTGTGTAATTCTATCAATGTACTGCTAGTGTGCTCGATGGAATGAGTCAAACAGCACTTTCAAGCTGACGCCCTTATTTGTCCCAGATTTAGAATGTCCCTATCCCCACTCTTAAATCACAATTGTACTGGTAGTAACCCACTTGATGAGCAAACCCCAGAGTATTTTTGACAAGTTTCAGAGTAACAGCCGTGTTAGTCTGTATCCGCAAAAAGAAGAACAGGAGTACTTGTGGCACCTTAGAGACTAACAAATTTATTAGAGCATAAGCTTTCGTGGACTACAGCCCACTTCTTCGGATGCATATAGAATGGAACATATAATGAGGAGATATAATTAATTGGCCTCTCAGAGTTGGTAAGACAACTCCCACCTGTTTATGCTCTCTGTATGTGTGTGTATATATATCTCCTCATTATATGTTCCATTCTATATGCATCCGAAGAAGTGGGCTGTAGTCCACGAAAGCTTATGCTCTAATAAATTTGTTAGTCTCTAAGGTGCCACAAGTACTCCTGTTCTTCTTTTTAGAGTATTTTTGGGCGCTACAGGGATCTGTAGCTTAGGTAAAAGAAGCATTGCTGCAGAATAAATGTGGAAGATACAAACACAAGAGTAAAGTTATTTATGGACTAATAGTGATAACTATTCAAGGAGAGCCTAAATAAAATAAGTTACATTATTAAAGGTTAATACCTGAGGTAGAAAAAGAAACAGTGAGGGAAAATGAGGGATTTCACCCTAGGGTGACCAGACGTCCCAATATTAGTGGGACGGTCCCGATTTTAGGGGACTTGTCCCGCGTCCCAACCTTACATCGGTCGGGACGCACTTTGTCCTGATATCGGGACCGTCTGGTGGAGAAGGACCGCAAGCTGCTGCCGGCGCCGCTCACCTCTTCTTTTTCCCAGCTGTAAACAGACTTGTAAATATGTGGCCGGCTGTTAAGTGCTACTTTGTTTCTCTGGGTAAGTGCCCAAAATTTCTATGGATGCTGTTCTTGGACACGGAAAATGGTGAACAAGATGAGGGGCCTAGCAAAGTTGAGGTTCATCTGTTTTTCCTCCAGAATGTCCTGAAATCTTCAATGATACTGTGCTCTGTTTGGAAAATGAGAGTATGACAGCATGTGAAGTGTATGCCATAATGAATACTCTGAGAATACCCTTGCTAATGCTGGGCTGCCCGGGCCGAGGGAAGCAGGAAGTTGTGGGCTGCCCGGGCCGAGGGAAGCAGGAAGCTGCCGGGGAGAGGAGATCTGCCCGCCAGCTGCGGAGCGCTCGGCCGCTGAGCCCTGAGCTGCCGCAGGAGGCGGCTGCGGTGACGTTGGGGCCGCGCTGAGCATGGGGCGCGATGCCCGAGGAGCTGGCCCCTTCGCTCCTCCGGCCGCACCCCCCCCAATGGCTCCTCCAGAGTTGGGCTGTGCTGCCCGCCCTCCCCCTTGCCTGCAGGAGCCCAGTGCTGGTCTGGCAGGCGCCGCTTTTGAAAAATGTGCTGAGGGGAAGCAGCTGTTTCCCCTGAACAGCCCTAGCTACACTACTGCATTGAGCATGAAATGAGCTTTAACAATATGTTGTGACTACTTACATTAAAGAAATCCATTCTACCTTGGTTTAGGAGAGAGACCACTGATTGACCAATAAGAATCTGGTGTTGCAAATCCCCATAGTGCAATTATTTTTTCTTCTCCATTGTCAGTGCAGCTTTTATTTTGGTGAGTTTTGCACACAGATGCAGAAATGTGGACTTGCGCATCCAAAACTTCTGCAGCCACTGGTCATGAGCCCAAGCCTTCATTTTTGTAGAAGATTTTTGCCCTTGGGAAGGATGTAAGATGACACCATATAATACACTTACTGAATATTTGTGAATCAGCTTCTACACACAAGCAATGACATGTGAACATGGGACTGTAAGGGCTGGATTCACAGGCAAGATAAATGCAGCAAAAGGTAATCCTAAAATTTGTGAACTGTTATGAGACTTCACCTAGACAAATAGTTATGAGAGACTCTTTTAAATACTCAAAATGTGTGACGCAGAGTTTGATGGAATGTAGGGAAATTCTTTCACTGCATCAAGTCTCCTGTAGCAATAAAGTAGCACCGGGGCAGCAGGTTTTTATATTTTTTGGTGACATCCAGAAAAGGTCCAAGGGAGTTTTGCTGTGGGAGGGGGCTTGGGGTCTGTACCGGGTTTACAATGGTGCCAATGGTGCCGTGGCACCAGGCCCACCCTGGGAAGGGGCCCATTACAGACCCCTGTAACCCATCCACATAGCTGGGTCTGGCCCCTCGCCTGGGGCAGTCCAGCACACAGGCCTTGCTGTCTTTTCACTGCAGACTTTGATCTTGGTGACAAATCTGTAGAGAATTATGAAACTGGTCTAGGGGAGATAATGTCTCAATATAAAACACTGGAAAGCTGTAAAAAAGTTGAAAGCTACTATACGCTGGCATTGATCTATGTGCAGAACTCTCATGGACATCATTGGTTTTGTGCAAAAATTTAAGATAGAATGTTAAAGACTTTTTTTTTTTTAAAGAGAGAAATACTTTAGTGCACTCTTTTATACATAAAGTGTACTCATTTCCATGAGACCCAGAAGTGTGACAGATACTGTGGATCAGATACAGGGCTGTATCTAAACTGTGCTTAGTGCAGTTTGTGAAGAAAAGTGGGGTAAAGGTGCTTTAAGGTGCCAGTTATGTGTTCTGCGTCTCACTGCTGACTAGCTGCAGACCCAGTGCTCAGAATTAAGCAGTGTTCTCAGGGCTACTGTACTCTATACTAGTTTTCAATTGCCTGCTAAATCCTTCAGCCATGCCACCTTTTCACTTAGCTATATCCTGAATAGTGGTGACTGGGGGGATGGCGGAGGGGGGCGGGGAGTGTAGCAGATGCCAATTTGAGGTGAATATTCTCTTGGCCAGATTCTGCCAGGTGCTTTGTGCTATGGACTGGAGCACAGTGGCTGGTGAATAACCAAGAGTCTGGTTAATAATTATTCTCTAAATTCAGCTTTCTTCTTTCTCTCTCTCTCTGAATTATCACTAATTCAAAATAGTAGTGTGCAAGTTGACTGGATAATGGTAATAGCACAATCTCTTGTTATAACATTGTAAACCCTACTACCTGATTTTTATATTAAACACTTACTATACATGATACAATAAATCTGACAGAAACAAAACCTAGGAAAAGTTTATTCTTTCTGTGTCTTATTTAAAGTTTTCCTCCTCTTGCTTCAGAATGCCTTATGCGTCACCCATACTGTTTGCAATAGGATTCAACCTGTGGCTTGGCTGCTGAGTCTTTACTGCTTCCTGAAGAGCTGGGAGCTCAATATTCATCTCAAATAGATATTATATGCAGAAGCACAACTCAGTATATAGGGTGGTGGTGGGGGGAGAATTATTGACCTTTGTGCATATGTAATGGTGTTTGGTGTTTGTAAGGCAAGGTATAATAATCACACTTCCAAATTGCAATGAACTGTGGAAAAGTTCCTGTTTGGTGTGAGAGATGTTACTTATACCTGTGTTGTAGAGATGTCTTCTGTTCTTAAAAAAACCCATGAATAAAGCTACTTTAAGGGAAATTACTGCTTTCTCCAACACCGAAGAGCTATGAGATCTTTGCTCACCAATTCTCATAAAACTTGTATTTGTCATGCCTTTTTGGTGACTTTAGGATTACAATCTATTATGAATAAAGTACATTTCATTGATTTTTAAAATGAAATTAGTAACTGGAAAAAATGGCCAGTATTTTTTTTTAATCCTGTGACAATTATAAACTACTGTATTCTGTCATTTACTTTCTAGAATCAAAAGTATATCTAAGTATAATCTAAAGTTCTCCTGCAAAATGCTGGCTGTGCAAACCCTTCCGTAGCTGGATCATTCTTGTGTTTTTATTTTAAGTACAAAATAAATATGTATAACGAATTTAAAAGTATGTAATTAGTAATTTGATATGTCGGGTGGTGCCTTTTTTTAATGTGTTCGCTCCCTTGATGTTAGAACTCGGCTACGCCACTGCTGTAGGGGGCTCATTACCAGCAGCTGGGGGCCACCATGCGGGCTCAGCAGGGCTGCTGGACATGGGGCCAATGGGTGTAGGTGGACTTGGTGGGATCTTGGGAGTCACGTCCCAGGGATCTGCCCCGCTCCCCAGCACTGCTCCAGCTCTGAGCTGTCTCCACTGCCTGGGACCTGTAGGGCCCCACCTGCCTCCCCAGGGGAAGAGCCACCTGGGACTGGTGCAGAGGCTGGGCCAGTCACAGGAGAGTGGGGGGGAGGGGAGGCTCAGCTGGGTCCTGCCAGGCATGTGGGTCCTGAGGAGGCCTGGTAGGCTCTGCTCCTGCTCCAGCCTGGCTGATCTCACCACTCCTAAGGGGCCGGAGTTATCCTGCCCCAGGACCAGCTCTGGCTGCGCTGCTGGATCAGCCTGGCAGACACAGTCACCTCCCATCAGGGCCGGCTACTGTGGCCGGGGATTAGGGTATGGGAGAGTAGGTCTCTAGTGGGTCTGGGGGGGTGCTGGGCAGTGGGGGGTGGGGAGATCTGTGTGTGTCGAGGCACTGGGAAGTGTGTGGGGGGGTGTCTGTGCGGGGCACTGTGCAGTTGTGGCGGTGGGGGGCACTAGGCAGTGAGGGGATCTGGGGGGGCTCTGGGTGGGGAGGTGTGGGGCACTGTGCAGTTGTGGTGGTGGTGGGGCATTGGACAGTGAGGGGATCTGGGGGGGGTCTCTGGGCGGGGAGGTGCAGCGCACTGTGCAGTTATGGGAGGGCTGTGGGGGGTATTCAGCTAGGGGAGCACTGGGCAGTGAGAAGATCTGTGGGAGGGTTCTGAGTGGGTGGGGGAGTGGTCTGTGGGAGGGGGATTTGTGGGGGTGGTGGGGCACTGGGCATAGGGAGTCAGAGGGGTGCTGGGCAGGGGGGTAGCATGGTGCAGCATGGGCCCGCCCCCAAGGGGAAGAAGCGCCATGGCAGCGCAGGGCCGGGCTGCCCAGTGTGCATCTGGCAGCTCCTGGTTTGTACTGGGCTGGGTGGAGCGGGGCTGTCCCTGCCGTGCCATGGCCCATCTCCCATTGCCCCCGGCCGGCCCCTCACTCTGAGGACTCTTCCCCCCTGCCCCATGTCCCCATTTCCCCCATGAGGGCCCACAAATATGTTTAGCACCGGGCCCACAAAAGGTTAATCCGGCTGTTTTTGGGGTGCAGGCTCTGGGATGTAGTTGGGGTGCAGGAGGGTTGCAGGCTATGGGGAGTTTGAGTGAAGGGTGCAGGCTCTGACCTGGGGCAGGGGATTGGGGTGCAGGAGTGGGTGCGGACATGTGGGCTCTGGGAGGGAGTTAGCAATTCAGCACGTTATATAAGAGAAAGGAGCTGCAGTGATTTCATATAGACATGGAAACTGATAGAAGACACTTTTTACATATTCAAAATGTGAGAGGCAGAGTTTGAGGGAGGGGGTGTCTGTACAATATTTCACCGCATTCAGTCTCCTGGCTGGAGCAGTAACGTAGCCCCGCAGCCCTTGTATCAGACAGAGAGGAACACTGGTGTCTAAGCTTTGACAGTCTAGGAATTGGGCTGCTTATGCCTTTAAGTCCCCAGCCCCGGAACCTGCCCTCTGCTCTGGGGCTGACATGCAGCGTCCTGTGAGCAGAACAAAAACAGCCTCTGCACCCCCCACACCCCTAGATTAGCGAGCACAGCACGTGGCTCATCCCGCGGGGTCACTGTTCCCCCCCCTCCCCGTCCCTAAACGGGGGTTTTGTCCCGCCAAGGGGTCTGGCAGCGTCTCCCCCCGGGCTTAACCTCGGCTACCACCTCCCACCCCCGATTTTTCCCCTTCAGCCCCTCTCCTGCCGCTACCTACAGTAGCTTGATACCCCCCTGGCCAGTAAATTTCTGTCCCCTGCTCAGACCCTGACAGCCCCCCCGCTGCGATTTGCCCCCTTTGGTCCTTTTAAACCCCTCCAACGTGCAGGCAGCAAATCGTAAGTAGAATTAAAGGCAGAGAGAGGCCAGTGGCAACAGCGAAGGTTATTGGGCATGCTCTGTTCGGGTGAGCATGCTCAGTGCACCCGAAGTAGGGAGCGGGGCAGCGTGACCGCTAGGGGCTCCCGTGAGCGGCGGTTACCTCAGAGCCAGGGAGATGGCTGGGGCGAGCGGCCGGGGGGACCCGCTGGCGTTGGAGGAGCCTCCCCTGCCCAGGCCCTCCCAGCCGGAGAGCCGCTTGGGCGACCAGGACGGGCTCGCGCAGGTGGGGGCGGGGAGCGGACGGTTTCCTGCCCGGGGGAAGGCGGTGCCCTGGCTGAGAGACCGGGAGGGTGGGTGAGAGCCGGGGGGGAGGGGTGTGACAGCTGGGGGAGGGATGTCTCGGTACCTGGGAGTGGGGGTAAGAGCAGGGTGGGTGAGAGACGGGATGTGTGTGTCTCAGTGCCTGGGGGGTGGGGTGGGTGAGAGTGCGTGTGTGTGTGTGTGGTGGGGGGGTCTCAGTGTCTGAGGCAGGGATATGGGAGAGGCAGGTCTCAGGGGGGCGGGTGGGAGAATTCTTTTGTGTGTGAGTGGAGAGGGTATCTCAGTGCCCCAGGAGTTAGGGGGAATCAGTAGGAGCACTACTGGGATGAGCTGCAGACTGCCCTGTTCCTGTAGGGCCAATGCATGGCAGAGGCTGCTAGTTGGGGACAGCTGGGACTAGATGTTTTCTTCCACCACCTTCCCCCATCCGTGGAAAGTATCGCCATCATGTTTTGGCTAAAGTGTCCACAGAAAGACTCATGGCATGGGGACAAGCTTCTTCTGTGGCTCATTAAGAGTTAACTATTCCTTAAAAGGCCATCAACGCATTTGAAATACAGTCAATAGTCATACTTTTATCTGCAAAGATGATACATGCAGACAAACAGGATAATCATATTTGATAGATTATAACTTACCTTACATGACATACTTTGTATAAGATTTGTTGCAATTGTCTAACAGTGGCAATATTAATTATATAAATGGTCATATTTCAATATACAGCGTACACAACATACTTCAAGAATCAAAATAGATTTTTTTAAACTTAAAGAAGAGCAAGATCATTGTCATGTACAAACAGGTGCTTAAAAAAAAGTCTTGCTGTGATCTGCCAAATCAACTGCAATCTAATAACAGAGAAAGATGAGTGTGAATGCTCTCAAACAGCAGGAACTAAAATATTCTAATCGGGTTACTACTTTTAGACTATCTCTTGAGGGCTAACTTGTCAACAAGAAGGATTTATTATATAAGATAAAATGTACTGTATCTTTGTTCTGTTCATTTACAGATCCACTTTAAAATTTTGAGAGGGCACTGTGATACTGTGAGTTCCTGCCATTTCTGCTTTGAAGATACAAAAATTCTTTCTTGCTCTTATGACAGAACAATGAAACTCTGGGTATGTCATGAATCTAAAACAATTCAACAGTCACGCCATAATAATGTCTAAACCAAGCAAGAAATGTCATATAAGTATGGAGGTTGAGTGAGTCATAAATTGACCTTCTAAACAGCATTTTATTCAGTTTGTAAAATAACTAAACTGTTTCACAGGTACAATTACAGTGTTAACGCTCCTATTCCATACTTTTAACATATTCTTTGACATTCAGCAGTGCTCCATGTAGGCACCTGGAGATGAATGTTCTTATACACTAGTGAGGGAGAGCTCTACTACAATATTATATAATATGTCAAGTCTTTCTGGGAAAAAAACATTTCGTTTTGACTTGGGAATGTCATCTTGTGCTGCTTTTATAGTGTTAATGAGTTTTTTTCCTAATTGTCATGTTTTTCCTCATTAATTACCTGAACCTAGTCTCTGACTCAGCAAAGAACTTAAGTATGTATGTAGACCCTATTGACTTCAGAAGGACTTAGACATGTATTTAAAGTGCTCTGCTGAATAGCTGTGGACTTAAGCACATGCTCAAGAATTTTGCTGGATCAGCGCTCTAGTTCTTTGAATAAAATACTTCACAACAATGGCTTGTTACACAATTTTTGATTTCTTTTGATCTGGAGGTTCATTTTGCTCACCATCACATTGTTTGATGTGTACAGTCTTTCTTAGAGAATAGTGGGAATCAAGGGTTATGCACTATAGGCACTAGATTTAGCTATCAGCCAGGGCATAATGTTTTTTACACTTTTCATGTGCTGCCTTTTGTTTGCAATGAAGTCAAATCTGTCTGTTCTTTACTTTCTATCTGCTCTGATGCCCTTGGCCAGTTTTATGAAGTTACCTAGGGTTTCCACATAATTCCAACCAGGTTGGTTACAGCAACTAGGGTTAACTGAACTGAGGTACACAAGAATCCTGGCTGATGTGATGTGAAGGTTATTTATTTCAGTCTGTTCTAAAAGATGGCCCAGATCCTTATTCTTAGATAAGTACTATACCTGATGTTCATATGAGCAGCTGACAATTCATTATGCCTGACATATATGAACTGGTTTGTAACTTGATTCAAACACTTCCTGCTGAGGCTGGTATTAAGGGATGGTAATGCCTTAATGTTGTGAATACAGGTGTAGAGGCTATGATGCTATAAAGAGAACTTTAGTGCTGCATTTTTATCCAGATATCATGCTTAGCTTCCATTATGACACGTTAAGAAATTTTCTAGTGAAAGTTTGGGAATAGATGAAGAACAAAGCTATACTTGGGGTCAGCTCAGGCATCCACAGTGTTCAGCACTTCCAGGGTATCCAAGAGACAGGACTCATTCCATCCTTAGCTCCTCCCATGAAACAGCTGAAGGGCCGCTCCTTTTTTGATAGGTTTCAAAGCAAATAATCATGATTACAATGGTGATGTTTAAGGAAATATTTGTAGGAGGCAAGACAGTAAATAAATGTGTCCAGCCAAGTAGATCATTAAGATGTTCACAATTTAATGTTGGTAATTCCATCACATTGTCAGAACTACATACTCACTCCTCATCCCATCACAGAATTGGAATTTGTAAAGTATAGATTCTTCTATTTTTAGTGAAAACCTATGATATCAAACTTGCATGTCAAGAGATTTAAATCAAAACAAAAAAATAATAAGGTAATTGTGGAATCTTCCTTAAGTAAACTAGATGGAGGGGACACATGAAAGCCTCTTAATTGAAAAGAGAATATAATGTATTGAATATTTTTTTCTTCAAGTATGGAAGACTAGTACTGTCTGATGTGACTTGCTTATCTTGGGCATAGTTGTGTAAGAAAATTTTTATCCAGCGCTCCCTGAGATATTATTTTTTGTCAGGAGCTATCTAAGAGAATCTACCTGAATGTTGAGGGCTTCCTTATAAGCAACAACATAAGAGAGACAATGGTTCATTTATCCTGATAACTTCCACTTTGTCAGGACAACTCTGATTTCCTCTTCTGTAGGAATAGCTGGGCCAGTTAGGATTCATAAAAGACCAGGTTTGATAACAAAGAGCTAGGGAAACTGTCAATTCCACTTTGTTTCTTTTGAAAGAGTAGGTATCAAATGTGTATCTAAGAAAGTATTTGGAATTCCTCTTGTGAATAGAAAATATTTCACTGGCAGTGCACAAGTCTTTTGGAAAACACAAATTAATAAGGCACAGTACACATGGTCTAGATCAGTGGTTCTCAATCAGAGACACGTGTACCCTGAAGGTATGCAGAGGTTCTTCCAGTGGGTACATCAATTCATCTAGATATTTGCCTAGTGTTACAACATAGTGCATAAAAAGCACTAGTGAAGTCACTAGAAATTAAAATTTCATACAGACAATGACTTGTTTATATGGCTCTATATACTATACACTGACATGTAAGTACAGTATTTATATTCCAATTCATTTATTTTATGAATATATAGTAAAAATGAAAAAGTAAGAAATTTCTCAGTAACAGTGTGCTGTGACACTTTTGTATTTTTATGTCTGATTTTGTAAGCAAGTAATTTTTGTGAGATGAAACTTGGGGTATGCAAGATAAATCAGATCTCTGAAAGGGGTACAGTAGTCTGGAAAGGTTGAGAGCCATTGGTCAAGATAAGACTAGAAAGACAGTTTTCTTGACTCAAAACATTAAAACAAAATTGTAAGTTAGGGTTTTTTTTTGTTTGTTTCAGCCTTAGAAAGAGACAGGATGGCTCTAATGTCTGCTATTGGAACACTGAAAAATAAGAAAGAAAAATCAGACTTAAAATAAATTTACTTTCATTCAAATTCTCTGTATCATTCACAGCTGTTAATTGAACAGAATAACTTCCAGTTGAAGGATCCTGTCAGGGGCAGCTGCTGCCAAGCCCCAGGCTGTGTACATTTCACAAGGTGGGAGTGAGGGGGAGGTTCAAATGTAGTAAAGCTTCACTGAACAGCACAGCAGCCTTTGAAGGGGCATGTGCAAGTAAGGCAACTTACAGTGCCACACACAGGCCCTGATCCTGAAAACTCTTATTCAGGTTCAGTTAATCCCCTTGCAATTAGTGACACTACTTATATAAAATAAAAACTTGATCATATGAATAAAGGAATAAAAATACATTGACCTAGAGTTACCACTGCATGTCAAACTTTCTTTACTGTACAGTATTTGAAATGTGTTTAGGTGGCACTTCCCATTGTGTAAAGCTCAATTATTATTATTTGTATTACCCTAGCACCTGGTTGTGGACCAGGACCCCATTGTGCTGGCTGTACAAACACAGAACCAAAAGATAGACCCTGCCCCAAAGAGTTTACAATCTGAATATACGACACGACACAAGGGGGGATGGTAAGGAGGGGAGTAAAAGGAAAGGAGACCGTTTTGGTCAGTGTGATAGCCAGTAGTCGCAGTACACTAGTAGTCTAACCTTTGTCATCTTTGAGGGTTTTGACGGAGGATAATGAGGTAAGCTTTACAGATATTTACAGGGAGCGCCTTCAAGTATGAAAGGCAGAATGCAAGAAAGCACAAAGGTATTTGTAAATGTATCAAGTGAGCAATGGAGGTTGATGTCATGGGTGACTGAAGGCAGGAGTTGACATCTCGCTTGTGAGAGATTAGGGTGACCAGATGTCCTGATTTTATAGGGACAGTCCCGATATTTGGGGCTTTGTCCTATATAGGTGCCTATTACCCCTCCCTTTTCAGAGAGCTTACAGTCAAAATATAAGACAAGAGACAACAGGTGGATACAGACAGTGGAGTAAAAGGACATAATGAAACAATATTGGTCAGCATGTCAGGCGGTGGTCTCAGGACACCAATATTGATGATTGATTTGTGGAACAGGTGAAAGGTCATTTTTTTCTTTTTTCATGGATAAAGGTAATAATCATTCTAATTCTCAGATCAGATGCTACAACTGAGACCAAGTTCACTGATTTCAGATCTTTTATATGTTTCTTTTTATCTTTTCAAAATCATTAATCAAATGATTAATCCTTTGGATTTATTTAAGGATGTTAAAAAAGGTGTTCCTGTTCAAGTCTTTGAAGAAAAACACACAGCTCCCATTTCTGAGTGCAGCTTGACTCCTGATAACAAAAGGTGACCTTTCATTTGTAGTTCATATGTAAGTATAAATAGAGAGGAGAAAGTGGTGCTATTTGACTGCTAGGTGTTACATTTTTACAGCAAATGAAGAAAACCAGGACGAAACTCAGAACAAATAAACTGAGTATTGCTCTGATGCTTCCATATAAATAGATTTGTTAGAGAGGAAATTGAATTAATTTTTTCTAAATATACAGAAATAGTTGCGATGAAGTACAGAAGTTAAACAAGTACAGATAGAAAAATTGTTATGCCAGTTAGCTTATCTTCAACCATTTAATATTACTTTTATAATGCAGTAAAATGAATGATTGTTTTGGTGTAAACAGATGTGTTTGAAATTAGACACTAAATTATTGGAACAGTATTCTGTTATATTTAGAGCAATAGCATTTACAGAAGTGACTATGATGATCACACTACATACTTAAAGTTCCAGTCCACTCATTCTAAGCTCAGTATTGGTTTCCTCTCTCAAATCCACAAAAAAGGCATTACCTCAAAACTGGTATGTTATTTCTGAGGCCAAAGTAGAATTTTTCTTCCAAATTTGATGTGAATTGGACCAAAGGTTCCTAAATTATGAGACCCTACAGAATTTCACTAGCAGCCAAACTGTGTTTGCCACATTGTAGCAAACTCCTCTGACAGAATGAAGGACAGAAACTAAGGCCAGGTCTATGCTATAGACCAGGGGTCGGCAATGTTTGGCATGCGGTAAGCACCCTGACAGGCCGGGCCAGTTTATTTACCTGCTGACACGGCAGGTTCGGCCGATCGCGGCCTCCACTGGCCACGGTTCGCTGTCCCGGGCCAATGGGGGCAGCGAGAAGCGGCGCAGGCGAGGGATGTGCTGGCCATGGCTTCCTGCCGCCCCCATTGGCCCGGGATGGCGAACCGCGGCCAGTGGGGGCCGCGATCAGCTGAACCTGCCGCATCAGCAGGTAAATAAATTGGCCCGGTCTGCCAGGGTGCTTACCCTGGCGAGCAGCGTGCCAAACGTTGCCAACCCCTGCTATAGACATATATTGGTATAACTATGTCACTAAAGGGTTTGAGAAATCCTTAACCTTGAACGATGTAGTTATGCCGACCTAACTCCCAGTGTAGATAGTGCCATGTCAATGGGAGAAACTCTCCCATTGACATTGCTACCGCCTCTTGGGTACAGCTTCTCCTTACAGTCTTCACTTAAGTGCTACAGTGGTGCCAATGCAGCATTTTAAGTGTAGACTTGCCCATAATTTAGTTTACTGATTTAGCTAAGACCTTGTGTCAGATTGCTGGTTCAAGAATGATTTCAAAAGATATTAACTTGACTGGGAATATTGCTAGAGATCATTGATTCTAGCAATCTTACAGCATGTCAGATAACTGCCAGAGACCTATGCTTTCATTTAAAAAAAAAAAAAAAAAAAAAGTCTTTCTTGCAGACACAGGCCTCATAGCGTAATTTCTTTCTTAATACATAAGCATGGTTTTATACACATTATCTTTGTTTTTATTGTGAGACATTCCCCATGCTCTTTACTCTCCCAGAATAAGAATCATGAGATGATGGTGTCTTTAGAGAATGGAACATTATTTACTTTGTAATTCTGCTTTCCTGAAGAAGGATTCTTCACCCATCCACACTGGGCAGAGAAGGTTATTGTATTTACTATGTAGTGCAAGATTTTGTGGAGCTCTTGCCTCCCAGTCTTGAAAGTAACTATCTGAAATGCTTTGGGGCCTGTGAAGTGGGAGCAGGTTCAATTGGGGGGAATCCCAGAGCCAGCCTACAGTCATAAATGTTAAGACCTTGGAGAATTTCCTGAATGACTTGTGCTGGTGGCACAAGACCCAAGAGTGAGGACCCTGCAAAGTGTTATCTTCAAACAAGTAATTTTTGGTTGCAGTAATATTAACAAAGTGCAGCTTTCCTCAATATTCCCACTGCTAAACCCTTTGTCTTAGTAATTCCTTGTCTTAAATGTCTTAAACTTCTCTTCTCAGGACTTCCTCGCCTCTCCCTATTCCAGTCTACGCAAAGTGGATGAACTCATCTTGTCTCCTGCTGTTCCAGTTGTATCGTCCCCTCCTTGAGTCTCTTCATTGACTTCCTATCTTCTATTATAGTGAATTCAAACTTCTTTTCCTTACCTTAAAGGTCCAACATAAACTAGCCCCCGCTGTTATGTCTTCTCATTCCCCCTTGTTCTCTATCTTCTTTATCCTCTGCATCTCTTTCTTTTCCTTCCTCTTTTTTGCACCTTCATTCATGCTAGCCCTACACTTGGAACAGTCTCATGTCTACAAAGCTCTGTTTCTATTTTCAGATCCTTAAAACTCACTTCTTCCAGGAATTCTTCTGATCTTATTCTCACCAACAACTTGTCCAACACTCTTTAAAACTTTCTATTTTAGAACCCGATGCGTGTGAGTGTTAGAGCAAGCTCTTCAGGACACAGAACTTGTCTAGATTAGACTGTAAGCTCTATGTATTTAGAGATATGTAAATATATGCCATTGTATAAATGAATAATAATTTGTGAACTAGCCTAGGATCATGGGTTTCTTCTGACATTGGAATTTATATATTAAACAATACAGAACTTTTTTTGATCAGCATTCTATATCTCTGCAGTCAGCTGTTATAATTTTGTCAGGAGATGCATCTTATCTAATGTCCTGCCATGGACATTAATCACTACAAGAGCTGTGGAATACACAAACAGTTGACTGTGTAGGTCCAGCAATGTCACTAAGGGTATTATTCCTGGTATTGCTATCAGTGGAGCATAGTCTAGATCAATTCCAATCAAGTTGGAAGATTGACAAAAAAAACTTTAATTATGCTAATGGTGCCTTTTGCTGTTGCCTGAGTTTTTGAAGATTGCTAAACAGACAGGCAGAGTTTCATAGTTTGTTGACCTTTATATTTGTTTCCAGTCAAAAATAGCATCGATACATAATCTAGATATGGCCTTTATGTGTTAGATGATGTCTATTGAAGAGCAGAAAATACATTGTCAATTGTCAGAAGATCAATGTATGAAATTTCTTGCCATCTAGGTTCCTTTTATTCTTTTAATATATTTAAAATCCATTTTCATGTTGAACTTGTATAAAATGATATTCAGTGACACTGTAATAAATTAGTCAAAAACTGAACAAGTGAAAAGCCATTTTGGTAATAAAGTATAATTATCATGTTCTTTAACATTCAGAATAAATGTATTTCAAATATGTGGGAATGTTTTAAGAAAACCTGTCAGTTTCTAGTAAACTTTATTAAATGGCTTTGTTGTGTAATGTAGCTTTGTATTTGTGCATAAGAAAGGTCAGTGGTGTTACGCAGCAATATCAACTCCTGAAAATGCAAATAACTAGCAACGAAGATACTTCACATTCATAACAGCAAACCCACCATAATTGCTTTACATGCATTCTAAAGTTAGTGATAATTAAATAACTTGTAATAGGATGAAATGAAAATGAATAGGCTATCTGCCCTCCAAATTACATAGAAGGCATTCTTTTGTTAATTTCTAGTGCGAAAAATTCCAACTTCTATTTCAAAATTTCAAACTAACTCCTTTTTTTGGCAATAGTTTTTGCAAAAATATAAAAACAAAATATATTTATTTTAAATTACTGGAAAGTAGGGAGAACAAATAATTTAACAGAAAACTGAAGGTGTGCGTTTGCTTTTCCCCCACAAAGACAACTTTTTATTGTTTCTATACTAACAGCATTTTAAGTCTGAGTTCTTTTAATGGAAATGTTGATTGTTGTTTTTGTTAATATGCTTAATTTTTAGAGTGATAACATCATCATATGATAAAACAGTAAAGACTTGGGATATGGAAACAGGAAAAATGCTTGTATGTATTGATTTTTTCAATGAGTTTAGCTTTTAGCAGAAATTGGTAACATTATCAAATTCATAAAGATTTTTAAGTTGGAGGTACAGTAAAAAAATGCAATCCTCACGTTGGGCAGTAATGTGGTCTAGTTGGAGTCTGTAGGCTCAGCTGTGAGAGCGATTAACTGTGTGACCTAGGGCAAATCGATTTCTTGATATGCCTCAGTTACCTCATCTGTAAAATAATATAGGAATGATTACCTACCCCAGAAGGCTACCTTGAGGTTTAATTCATTTAATATTTCTGGCCAATTTTATGATCTCAGCTGGCCGGTGCTATCTAATTTTAAATTTCTTGCTAATGCAAAATATTAAGTGGGTTTAAAAAAATTGAAATACTGTAAACACACATTTATCAGAGTTCATTAAAATATCAAACAGTAGCAAAAACTATTCCTTCTGAGCCTGTTTACTGATTATAGAAGAGCTGATAAGAAACTGTGATAACTAATCCCAAAAAGCCTGACTTCCAAAATGGTTTATTTTCTTCTTCAGTGGACTGTAGACCAAGAAGGCCTTGTAACTTCATGTAATATTTCATGTGATGGTAAATATGTGGTATCTGGCTTGGACGTGGAAAATGCTATATGTGTTACTGATGCAGTAAATGCCACAATGGTGGCATATGTCCAAGGTAAGACTTTAAAACTTCACATTGTTTAGTTCCGTTCTTGAGTCTTACATCTGAGATAATTTTTGATTGCATAAAGAAAGTCAAAAACTAGATTTATATTAAATTCAAGATCTATTGGATTCAAACAATCTTTTGTGAGGTTGGGAAACAAACCAATGTGTGAGGAGGGGAAGCAGTATTTAAGAAAACATATCACAGACATGCCCTCCACATGGCAGTGAATATGGAACATCAGGATTTTATTTCTATAGGATGTTTTTGTCCAGTTACACTTTGTTCAGTTTTGTCAATGTGTATTCAAATGAGTGTGTGCAAGTATCTTAACCATAGGTGTTGGTTAGCATTCTGCATCTCACCCTTCCTTTTCTCCCATCTTTTTCCTCTCCTTCTGAAGTGTTTGTTTTCTGCAATAGACTCCTCAGAGGATTTTTAATTCTAGATTTTTTCAGGATTAGTAGATTGGTGTTGTCTCATGTGAGTGCTGCATTTGAGGTGCACTGATGATGGAATTTATCCCAGTTCACTAGGACTGGTTAAGCTTCCTGCATTACATAAGGCCCATGTAATCCCCTGGGTCTACACAAGCCTCATGAGCTCTTTAAATGGTGTAGAGGGGCTTGGATGGGCTCTGTGCATCCCAAGTACGTTGACATGAGTTAATATTTCCTTCTGTTTTCTTCCCAAAACCTCTCTGATAGCTACTATGCTATCATAAAAGCATCAGGAACTGGAGGAAGATGGGATAAGAGATAGATCAATGATAACATGGTGCATGAGTCCACTTGTGGACTCCTAGATAAACATGTAAGACTGAATTACAGTGGTTGCTTTGCAGTAACCAAGAAGACTTGTGTGTTTTCTCGCCGTATGTACATAAACGTAAGCTAAAATAATATAGGAATGATTACCTACCCCAGAAGGCTACCTTGAGGTTTAATTCATTTAATTAACGTAAGCTAAACTAACTACAGTTATTTGTTACAAATATCACTTTAGATTGTTATGGTTTTTAACAATCTAATTTACTTTTCACAATTTATTCAATTTTTCTTTTTTAAAATTTCATCTCTTTGCCCTGTAAAAAATTGACTATTTAATATCACTTTGGTTCATAGTCAGTTTCTGGGTTTCATAAATTGGCACAACAACACATATTTGGGATGCAAACACTGCAAGGGCATGTTTATTTAATTTAAAAGAATATTTCTGTGACTTTGTTTTTGTTTTTAAAAAGTTTATGGAAAAACTTCTATTTGTCTTAGACTTTGTAAGAACTTGTTTTTATAAAAACTATGTTGTAGACTAAAATTAGCCTGACAGTGGTTTTGATTTTTAAGCACAATTCCCCTTTGAAAGCAATTTCAGTGCTGAGATTGCAGTCCAGAAAAGCACATCAGCACATGTTTAAGGACTTGATTCTTGGATATGCTGAGCACCTTCAACTCCCATTGAAGCCTTTGAGAGTTGAAGATGCTCACTCAACATGTTGCAGAATCAAGCCCTAAATACATGAGCAATCTCATAAATTAAAATATAAACATGTATTTAAGTGCTTTGCTGAAATTGCTTGTTCTTAAAAGTCAGAAGTACACTACAGCTGAATGTAGTTTCAAGATGGACAACAGCTCCATTATTCTTTAAAGGGACACTATCAGGCCAGAGTTGGTTTACATTGACTTTCATTGAGCTAATTACATGCTTAAAATTTAATCATGTATTTTGCTAGATTAGGGCCTGAAGGCTTAAAAATCAATGGAATGGTGAGCTAGTGGCTTATTTTTAGATTCATTAGCAAAAAAAGAAAAATCTACAAAGCTACTACTCCTTTGAATTTTAAATTTTAATTTAAAGCACAGTATAAGGATATGTTTTAATAAAGTTATTGATCAAAAGACAACATAGCTGAGATTTATTCATAACTGAGGAAAACTTAACGTATCCCATAACTTTTCCAATGCACTGTGTTGCTTTTGCTGGAGTTTATTGTATCCTTTCAACTGAACTGTGTGTTGGGGACTTTCGTGTTTGTTATAAAAAAAGACCCTTCCATGAGCTTGTTTTGTATACAGACTGGATGATACCGTGGCTAAAAAAAAAATTCCACATATGATATACTGGATTTTGAGTTGTACCATGAACTTCAAATGTCCTTTAACTTTTTCCAATTTATTACTTTTCATGCAAATTCTAATCCCATTGTTGAGACTATTGTAAATTAATGTTTAGATTAATATGACTTTAATCTGTTGATTGAATATGATTTCAACATCTATAGATGTTTATTTGTTGATAGGAAGTATTTACAAAGATAATTGTTTTACTGTGTGTCATGAAGTTTTACTTGTGCATGTTTACATGTTCTCATTGCAGAATAGCTGACAACTAATATAACAAAGACAATGAGGAGTCAATATTTTCATAATAGAATTTCACTTTGGTAATATGTTGATAGTAAATATAAGATTTATATTTGTTAGTCTACGGTTTCATAGGACTGTGTCAGGGTTCCCTCCCCACTCTGAACTCTGGGGGACAGATGTGGGGACCTGCATGAAAGACCCCCTAAGCTTATTTCTACCAGTTTAGGTTAAAAACTTCCCCAAGGCATAAATTCTTCCTTGTCCTTGGACAGTATTGCTGCCACCACCAAGTGAGTTAGACAAAGATTCAGGAAAAGGACCACCTGGAGTTCCTGTTTCCCCAAAATATCCCCCCAAACCCCTTCACCCCCTTTCCTGGGGAGGCTTGAGAATAATATACCAACCGATAGGTTAACAAAGTGAGCACAGACCAAATTCCTGGTTTTTAGGACACTAAAAATCAATCAGGTTCTTAAAAGAAGAACTTTATTATAAAGAAAAAAGTAAAAGCATCACACCTGCAAAATCAGGATGGAAGGTAACTTTACAGGGTAATAAAAGATTTAAAACACGGAGGACTCCCTTCTAGACTTAACGTTACAGTTACAAAAAACAGGAATAAAACTCCCTCTTAGCATAGGGAAAATTCACAAGCTAAAACAAAAAATAATCTAACGCATTTCCTTGCTTTACTTACAATTATTGTAATCTTAGATGCTTATTTCAGGTAGGGTTTTAGGAGAGGTTTTTTTCCTGCCTGGTCCCTCTCTCTGTCCCGAGAGCACAAACAAAACCTCCCCCCACAGATTTGAAAGGATCTTCTTCCCTTATTGGTCCTTTTGGTCAGGTGCCAACCAGGTTATTTGAGTTTTTTAACCCCTTACAGGTAAAGGAGGGATTTTATGCTACCCTTAGCTGTATGTTTATCACAGTCTGCTTAATGCAGGGGTCGGCAACGTTTGGCATGCAGCTCGCCAGGGTAAGCATCCTAGCAGGCTGGGCCAGTTTATTTACCTGCTGACATGGCAGGTTTGGCCGATCGCGGCCCCCACTGGCTGCGGTTCGCTGTCCTGGCCCAATGGGGGCGGCGGGAAGCGGCGTGGGCGAGCGATGTGCTGGCCGCATCAGCAGGTAAATAAACTGGCCCGGCCCAGCAGGGTGCTTACCCTGGCGAGCCGCATGCCAAACGTTGCCGACCCCTGGCTTAATGAGTCGTTCTATTGTATGATATTTCAGATATCATCAGATCTGTGAGGAATGCATGTTGTCAAATTAAATCAGATAATGTCTGCAAGATTATTGCTTACCTTTTTACTTCAAAATGTCCTTTTGTCTTAGATATAGGCTCTTAATCCTTCTCTCATGTAGTGACAGCACCACAACACCCTTTTCCCTGCTTGGAGAATAGGATAGCTGCTGCCTACACTATTCCTCATATTAGCCAAAAATCAGTGCTTAAGAAGCAAAGTGCTGTGCCCTCCTCTAAAGAACTAGCATATCAACTTCATGACCTGCCAGGGGTTGCAAGTTTGGATTGCCTGCATATAATCCAATTTACTTCTTTCACAGGCAGTTAGCGAGAATGGTTTAGCAGAGTGAATTATCTCAAGTCATCAGTGACTATTTTGACATAACATTCTTTCTAGGATATTTAAAAGAATTGTTATAAATTACCAATTAAAATCAGTTTGGAGTACGTCATGGAATAATGTATTTTTTAAATACGATGTTTGTGCAGGATTCTCGCTCTTGGACTCCAGCTCCCTAGTGTAAAATAGGAGGAACTATCTCCCCAAGCTCTTATGGTTTTTAAGACTGTTAGTGGTAACAGGTAGGGAAACCAAGCCACCACCTCCACTGTTGTTTCATGCCCAAGGTTTAGTTGCTTGTTCACATTATTGTTATTGGACTTGTTCTTGTTGCCTGTTGAGGTTGTTCTTTTGGGGGTATTCCTAGAACTGCTTACGCTCCATGAATTAGAATCTTGGCTGGAAGATATCATTAGAGAAGGGGGAATACTGACCTGCTTCTCTGAAGGTATCATTTTATATGATATTCTTATTTATTCAACCTACTTACCTCCTCTCGGAAGGGAATTTTTTCTTACTTTGATATTTTATTGTCCTACCTTTTGCCAGATTACATTTTCAGACATTTTGTTTTGTTATTGGCTAATTTTTGTTTGTTTTTTTTCCCCTTCATTTCCTACTTAATCAGGACTGGATGGTTTGAAGGGCAGTAAGTTAGTTCTGGTGTTTTGTATGACACCAGTTGGGGAAGAAAGGGGGATTGTGCTCCTACTCACTGCCCTCGGTGGGGAAAAAAGAGTCAAGAGTTTAGGGAGTTCTGCCTTTCTTGAACTAGAGAGCTGAGATTCAGATGTGAGAATCCTGTAAATAGCAAAAGGAAGCAGAATTACAAGTTAGGTAATATTCTTGTTTTGGTTTTTATTATAGGTCATCACAGAAGCACAATCACAAGATGTTGTTTTGACCCTGATAATGAGAGAGTCTCTTCAGTATCATCTGATAAGACCATAAAGCTTTGGGACATTATAGCACAATCCACCACTATCACAATTGATGAGTAAGAAAACATAGTATATCTATATTAGGCAAGATTTATATGTACTTTTTAAAAAAGTATCCGTGAAATTTGTGTTACAACTTATACTGGGAAAATGAAGTAATTATGTAACCGAATAGCATAATACATGGAAAGGCTGAATAACATACCATTAAATACATGTGCAAGCGGAGAATGATCCCGCTTATGGGGAACTGTCCTGGCTTATACACTACCCCAGTGAAATGGGCTAGCGAAAGGATCTGAGTCCTTGCTCCCACTTCCTTTACCCAGAGGCCTGCCTGACCTCAAGGGCTACCCTTCCACTCTCCTGTGTGGCAGAGTCCTCGTAACCCCAACAAGGCTGGGCCCAGGATTCCTGCGGAGCTCAACCCCCAACCTTGTTGTGGTCACTTAGGGCAGGGGCGAGGGTGTCCCCACTCCGGGATGCTCTCTCTGCGCTGGATGCTTCCCTGACCCACTGATCATTACATACAGTTCAAAGCAAATACAATTTACTAAACAGCAATCAATTTTAAAAAATAAGGAAAAAATGGGAAAGGCTCAAGGAAAACACATAACCCTGCTCTTTGGCACGAGGACATCACAACCAGCACTCTTTGGAATGTAAGGGAAATTCAATCTGTTCCTCACAAGTCCCAGGCTCCTTCTGAGGCCCTGGTTGTGCTGCAGGGTTGCTGCAGGTCAGACACTTGCTTTGGCAGTGGCCACGCGCTCAGGCTCTAGGTGGCAGGACCCTTCTTCCCAGCGTCGCCCCCACCCTGTCGGAGTTACGATCCCCTTTCAAGTCTGACCTGCAAGGCCTCTTGGCTGGGGGTGTCTCCCTGCACTGGGCCTGCTGCCCAGGGTTCCCCTTGCTCTTGCCAGCCGCTCACCGCACCCAGCTCCGGACTGCTCCAGTCTCAGCTCCACTCTGCCTCAGCACTGCTGCTGCTGCTCTGCCTTCAGCTCTCTGGCTGCTTCTCTGGCCCCTCTGGCTCTGGTTGCTGCAGCTCTCCTCCCAGCACTGGCCTGCTTCCTGGGCTGCTTTTCTGGCCCTTCTGGATCTGGCACAGCTCTGCTCCCCAGCTCAGCTTAGGCTCCTGCTTTCTCCTTAGCTCAGCCCAACGCTGTCTGACCCAGGCAATTCCAGTTCACTGGGAGGACGGACCCCCCCCTGGCCTCCTGACTCCCTGATTAGCCTGCCCGCCCTGTCAATCAAACCGACCTGGAGCATTGGCCTCTCCCCATTATTCCTGGAGACTGTCAGTCTCAGGGTCCTGATTTCCCATTGACCCTTCCCCTTTCTTTTGGTACTGGGAGCTAGCCAACCAAAACACACCCTCTGAGTTTTAGTAAGGGGACAACAGTTCCCTTACACATGGAAAGGTTAAATAATATGCTATATACAAGCTTGTTGATGTGAATGATAGATGAGGTGCATCTGTCCATCTGTAAGCATTAATTAAAGCTAACCATCATAGTTTCTAGGTACTGAGACATAGAATTTGATAGTAGAGAAAGCAAACAATAGCATGGAGAATGTGCTGTTCAACTGGAAGCTAGTTGCTGACGTCTCTCAGGACTAGTAACACTGGATAATAACATTAACAAATGTGGAGAAGATGAAACACCATTTAGCATGATACAGGTCTCTAAAAGGACTGCAAAATGGAACATATACATGGTACAGGATATATTTTTGAAGAAAGATAGGTCTTGATCTGAGTGTGGAATCAGAGTGAAATTATCCGGAGAGAAAACTCACAGTTGGTAATTCACTATCTAGAGTTGATGGCTTATGAATCTGAAACTCAGGTGGAACCAAAAGGTCAAATCTTGAGAGGTTCAAACTGTCCCTTCATCATTGTGAGGTAAATAGATTGACTTCTGTGCACTGACTGGAGACATTTCAGATGAGAACATAACACCTGAAATCCATTCTGATCATAGTGACTGTAAAGTTCCTATAGCACTATTCTTAATATTAGGAATTTCCCTGATATCCTTTCTGTTATTGAGTGTGTTGCTGCATTTTATTGGTGTATGTGCATGTATCCTGATCCTGAGAGAAGCCCCCACAACTCCCACTGAAGTCAATAATACATGAAAATCCTTATATAAAGATAGAATGATATTGTCTGTGTAAGAAGGGAGTATGCAACAAATGAAGATATCAGATGAGCTACTGAAAAACATTAACAACGGTGTTAAACAAATTCAGTGGTTCTGGTTTTAAATCATAAAAGCATTAATCATAAATTGTCTGTATAAAAAAGTACTATTAAAGTTGCCCTTAAAAGGATTAGGAATTTACTTAGAATGGGAGACTCAGAGCTGGAACATTTTACTAATCCTTCTTTTAAATTGCAATGGATATAGCATTTTTTCCTGCAGAGATGCTTGTAATCCCTTCCCCATTGTGGACTGCAGGAATTGCTAAAGTCCTGTCAGGTTCTGGAACTTTGAGATTTCTTTCTTGAAGTGCACCCCCTGTTCTCAAAATTGGAGTTCACTGTAGAATTCAAATCACTATATAATTTCATGACTAATATATAATATATATATATAGAGAGAGAGATGGATACTGTTTATTTGAAAAAAGCAACACAAGGTTAATAACAGAAGTATTGGGAGCATAAGCTTTTATGGGTAAGAACCTCACTTCTTCAGATGTTTATTTGAAGGGATCCGTAGCTCACCCTTCCATGTTGGCATTTAATTAAACTGGTGTGTAGTGTAGTAATCAGAGGATTTTTTGTTACCTGTGGGTGACAAGAAGCAGGTGATAAGTTCTACTTAAAACTCAGTTAGTACTCAATCCTGTGAGATGTTAAACACTATGACGCATCTAGGAAAGCACTTAATCACATGCTTAAGCTTTGGCAAATGAGCAGTTCAAGTGACTTTTTACAGAACTACTCAGATGATAAAAGCTAAGAATGTGCTTAAGTGCTTCACTAGATGGGGCCAGAGTGCTCAGACCTTGCAAGATCAAGCCCTTACAGCATTCTAATGGCTTTAAAAATCACAGGATCCTGGTGCAGTCATTTTCATTTGTATTTCAGGGCACACACCAATGTCATCTCAGACTGCTGCTTTTCCATAGATGGTCATTACTTGTGCACTGCATCTTGGGACAAAACCTTAAAAATATGGGATATAAAAACAGGGGAGTTTCGTTATCATGGACCTATTTGCTTGAACCAAGGTCATGAAGGTTCTGTTAGTTCCTGTGTTTTTAGCAAAGATGGTGAGTTATGTTAAATACCATTATACACATCTTGAAGTATATACATGTAGGACATTTCAGATAAGTCACAGGGGTCATATGCCAACCATATGACTAATTTATATCTCAATTTCAAAATTAAATGCCTTTCATCCTGATTAAATGGCTACACACATAATGTAAGTAAATTGAAATTGATGGTTTGTATTCTGCTTTACTCAGACATCTGAAATGCTGCTTAATTGATATAATCATCAAAGATTTTCTGTAAAAAGATCATGATTGAGAGAATATAGTAGAAACAAACTACTGAGCCACCTCATGGACTGAATGCTTGCTATTATCCACCTGGTATTAGTTAATGGTTGTAAGGCACTCTGAAAATGTAAAGCACTATATACAGTATAAGGATATATACTATTATTGTTAAGCATATTGAATGAGAGAGAGGATGTCACTGTGTATCTTTAGTCAGTACCTCCAGGAGTAAAGTTTCTGCATGGTTCAATCAACATTTTCCAATAATGTGATATTTCAGAAAAACATCTTTATGGTATTTTGTGAGATACAGTAGAAGAGCACTATGACTCCTCTGTATAAAATAGTTGATATTTTAATACTTTTGTAATAACTGTGTCCTGGACTAAATAATCTCTGAAGCTTAGATGTTAATTTGCCTGTGATATTGCTATTGCAGAGTTAAAGAAAACACCATCAACTTGTTATGTTGAAATGGCATCTCGCTTCTTTGCTGTGCTTGGCTACTACAAATCTTTGTGCCTTGATTGGCTGTTTCTCTCAGAACTTTCCATCTTTATACCCATAACAAACATGGCCTTTTAAAGTACTGACCCCTCTTCACCTTGTGATCCCGTCTAAACCCAGTCTTCTCAGTTCGGTGACTTCAATCCTAAACTACACACTTTGGGGGGGGAAAATTCTGGGAGTGAAAACATCAAAGGTGGTAGCACCAAGTAGTTTGGCAGTAGCATTCATAGGGATAGTAGCTGACTTGCAGATAGGCCTCTGAACATTGGTGTTTGGAAGTACCACCTCTAGTTCAAAAATCTTTATTGCGGTTCATTCTGTTCAAAGCTAATCTGATAGGGAGATCATTACAAGAAAGTTTTCTTGACATTTTCCCACTATCTCTGCCCCATGTTAGAAGAATATGCTCTACTTTGGAGTCAAGGAAATAGATTTACTGCAGGAAAGGTTTTGGAGAAGCTACTAGTGCAGGGGTGGGCAAACTTTTTGGCCCAAGGGCCACATCTGGGTGGGGAAATTGCTTGCAGGGCCACGAATGTAGGGCTGGGGCAGGGGGTTGGGGTGCGAGGAGGAGTGCAGTGTGCAGGAAGGGGCTCGGGGCAAGGTGTTGGGGCAGAGGAGGGGTGCGGGGTGTACGAGGGGGCTCGGGGAAGGGGGTTGGGGTGCACACTGTGGGAGGGGGCTCAGGGCAGTGGTGCAGGGAGGGGTGCGGAGTGCTGGAGGGGGCTCAGGGCAGGGAGTTGGGGTGCAGGAGGAGTTCGGGGTGCGGGCTCCAGCCTGGTGCCGCTTACCTGGAGTGGCTCTGGGGTGGCAGCTGCGCACACCAGGGCCAGGGCCTGTCTGGCCTGGCCCTGCGCTGCTCCCGGCACCATGTCCCTGCATCCCTGGGGAGGGGGGCCAGAGGGCTCCGCGTGCTGCCCTTGCATGTGGATACCTCCCCTGAAGCACCCATTGGCCGCAGTTCCCTGTTCCCAGCCAATGGGAGCTTCGGGGGAGATACCCACAGGCAAGGGCAGTGAGCGGAGCCCTCTGCCCCCCCTCCCCTAGGGGTTGCAGGGACGTGGTGCTAGCTGCTTCCTGGAGTGGCGCAGGGTCCGTGGCGCCATGGGGGTGGCAATCCCGCGGGCTGGATTTGGCCCGCAGGCCATAGTTTGCCCACCTCTGTCCTAGTGAATGAAGTGTATTTTATCCACTGGTTCTCAACTGCAGCAAGTACTAAACTTACCAGTAAAATAAAAGCTATAGTAATGAGTAAATGTAGTTGTTTTTCTAGCCAAAGCTTAGTAATTTTAAAAATAACTTTTTGCTATTTTAACTTTTTTAAAATAAAATGTCTCATCAAATTTCATGTCATCAGCATTTTCTTTTACTTTGTAAGCTCTGTTGTATTTTTGATAACTGAATTTTATGCCTATGTTTATACTCATTAAAAAAATCCAGGGACTTTCATTACCTTGCTAGAGCATAACTAATACCAGTGGATTATTTAAATTCTGTTAACAGTCTGACTCAAGTCCGGATGAGGCTTGTTCTGTTAGTCTGTATAGAAAAAATCCAGAGAAATAATATGGCATCTAATTTTGTATTTTAGCATCTCTTGTAGTGTCTGGAGCATATGACAAAACTATAGCTCTGTGGGATGCAGGAGCAGGATATAAAAAGCTAGCGTTAAAGGTACTAAATTCCTATTTGCTCACTAGTTTAGTGAGAAGCTATATAAATGTACAGCTAGTAATTTGTTAGTCTCTAAGGTGCCACAAGTACTCCTGTTCTTTTTATAAGTATTGTGTATCTCTTTACATTAACTGATGTGTGTGTCTTTTTCTCTCTCTTCCCCCACCCTAACCCTCATAGACATAGACAAGAATCTGTCATGTACTGTATGTGACTTTAATTTCCTGGAGACAATATATTCTTTTATAATTGCCGACTATTTTCTTTGTCAGGTGTGTTATTAACATACTACTAGATTTCTATCTTACTGCATCAGCTGTGTTAGTAACTGCATTGTGTAGAACAGCATATTTACCTTGGAAGATCATGACTTTCCCCCAGTAAGAGACTGGTCAGTGTGTGTATAAATTTAAAAATGCTATACCCCTTTGTATGTATGTATGTATCCATATAATATAATGGTCTACATTAAAAAAAATGCTAAGGTCACAAAGGAGATGCACTCAAAAGTCCGAAAATGCTAAAGTTAAGGTTGTCCATTCAACTTTAACTCTGCCCCCACGTTCATATGTATTATAATACATCTTTAGTTACAGGTACATGCTCAACCACCCTCTTATTCAGTGTTCGGGATAGATGGTGCTTTGTAAATGAGGCAGCTCCCAGTTGTCTGATATTTACTTTATCCTCATCGCTCAGTGTTAGAACCTTGTTCCTCATTCACTACACACAGTACGACTGCCTCATACCTGAGGCAACAAGGTGGTACCTCTGTGGAGGAAGCACATTATGGTACATGGGAGCTAGTTAGTTTAGGACTTTATGGTACAAATTTTCAAAGGCCCTCCAAAATGTACCATTAAAATTTGATTATTGACTTGAAATGATCAGATGTTAACTGTGGACATGATGGATTTTACCTTTTAAGAGTACAGCTCTTAATTTCATGCTCTGACATGATGTCCTTAATCCAGTTTTGGTGACATTAAGATTGATCTGCTGCCATGTGCTGTACATTGACTGCCAAAGAAACAAACTCATTGCTTGTAGCAAGTGCAGAATATAGTAGCTGCACAGTTACTGTGGGAGGGCAGAGAGATTCAGGGTATCTGTTGCTCTGGTCACTGCAGTTTGCTGGCTGGCTGGTGCAAGAACTGAGTTTAAGGTTTTGTTTTGAATGGTTAGCTGTATCATTTTCAAAAGGCCTCAGAGATAGTGACTGAAATTTACAGGTGCTCTCCTTGTACTCGGGTTCCCATTTTAGAACTGTAAATGAGAAAAGATCAGTATTACAAATCTGAATAAAATTCTGAAGACAAAAACATCAGTGAACTATCTTCATTGCTGAAAAAAACATTTAGCTAAAACATTTACCTTCAGAAGTTTGTTTCTTCCGTCCTACTCTTTGTTCATCTTACTTGGAACTGACTCTTTGGTTTTAAAGAACTCACTCTGAACCCAGAATCTAAAATAAGAATTATCCTTGTTGCAAGTGACTGTGTGTGGAAGAGGGCTTGAGAGCACCGATTATCATCGCCACAAAGACTGCTTTTGATATGGAAGTTACTGTTATGATCTAGAATATGATTCAATAAGTCAGTCACTTCCAATGTTATTTAGGTATCTGATATTAGTGTCCGATGTATGTAGGTTTTAAAACCTTTCAGTAGAACCTAGCAATGAATTTAGAATATTAGTGGTGTTGACAGTAAGTCTATTTTTTTTGTACCTCTGGCATACTTATAATCCCATCTTTTCAAATTTGTGTGTGCAAGATGTGCTTGTATTATTTACACATGCAGGTAATATGACTGTATGCACAATAATAGTAATTTTACATCCAATTTTGTAAAGTTCGGCCATAATATGCCTAAAGTTGGGCCATAATCATCATATCCTATGAATGGCAGCTATCACACCCACCAGCTTCAATGAATTTTTACCCCCCAAAAAATGGGTAAAAATTCATTGAAGCTGGTGGGTGTGATAGCTGCCATTCATAGGATAAATCTGAGGAGCAGTTAAGCTCCTTTTTGGAGTAAGATACACCTCTACCCCGATATAACGCGACCCGATATAACACGAATTCGGATATAGGGTGACCAGATGGAAAAAATGAAAAATCGGGACGGGGGTGGGGGGTAATAGGAGCCCATATAAGAAAAAGACCCAAAAATCGGGACTGTCCCTATAAAATCAGGACATCTGGTCACCCTATTCGGATATAACGCGGTAAAGCAGTGCTCCGGGTTGGGGGGGAGGGCTGCGCACTCTGGCGGATCAAAGCAAGTTGGATATAACACGGTTTCACCTATAACACGGTAAGATTTTTTGGCTCCCGAGGACAGCATTATATCAGGGTACAGGTGTAGTTGAAACAATAGGAGCCACCACCCCCAAAACACAGGTCAAATGCAAGGCTAGTCAGGAACTGAGCTATGTGGGAGGAGGGTATGGGGAGAAGGGTGGGTCTCTGGATATTGTTTGATGTAGATGTGCACATCTGTGGGCAGAAGCAGGCAGAGAAAAGCAGCCAAAAAGCCAAGCAAACAGCAAGAGAAGCCCTGGAAATGTTGCTGGGAAAGAAAGCAAGGAGAGGAAGTTTATTGGGTAGAGTGCAAGCTGAAAAGAAGCTTTGAACTCTGAGCAAAGAAACTGCCTCCTGTTGTTTGATACCCACTGTGTTCAGGGAAACAAGGACTTTGTGAACATGCTTTGTAAATGAAAACGATTGCATCAAAGAAATACATGACTCTAAAATGGCAAATTTGCCCTATATCCTATTAAATACGTCTTTGCCATTCTCCTTGTATGTTAGAAAATATTAGTTTCTTTTTGATAAATGTTAATGCATACTTTCCATATGTGAAGTTTGTCTATCAAAATGAAAAACATCCTTTTTGGAACTCAAGGAGTTTTCTCATTAATTCTATTAATTTTTAATAAATTCACGGTGTGAGTTACTTCTTCATTTTTGTTTTTAGCTTGATTCTTTTCTTGTGGTAGCAGACCTAATGGTGCTCTCACAAATCTCCATGCATGCTCAGTGATCAGCTGTGCAGCAGCAAGCAGGACCAACCCACCCAATGCAACTGCCTGCCTTCTGAATCATCTCCCTTCCCCTGAAGTGGGGAAAGGCTGGTGGCTGCCCTCAAAGCTCTCCCCCTTGCCATCTGACCCACATCTTCAAACTGCTCTACACTATGTGCACTAGAAAACAACTCTCTCCCTGTCTTCTTCTCTCCCTCTCTATATTTAGCTAAATTATTTAAAAATGTAGAAAGGAAAACACACAAACAAATAATCTCACGCGCACACACACAAGGAGGATTGGAACCAAAAATAACTACCACACTATCTGCCAGCACTGCATCAACCAGAACTACAATTCTAACTGAGATGCTGCTGTTACACAAATCCTGGATAGAGGATCAGGCCGTGTCAAGTATGTGCAGACAAAGATTAACCTGATAGCAGCTGTTCTTCTGACCAGGGACGAGTGAGCATGCACAGAGATTTTGCTTACTGTAGGAAGGGCTGCCAGAATGGATTTGTGGGGAAGACAGCTATTTCCTTTATTATAAAAGTAATAAAGTTCTTACTTTTGGTCTACAGTTACAATTTGTTTTGCTCCAGGGCCATGGAGACTGGGTGATGGATGTTGCAATTAGCAACAACAAGAAATGGATCCTTTCTTCCTCAAAGGTAACAACTAATTTACAGATGTGGTATAGGAAGCTAATTTGGTCAGATTTCACTATATATTTCAATATTTATTTTAGAAAAATTATAATTTTGTGTAACAGTTGACTCAGACAGTCTTTCATTTGTAGTTTTATGATTAGTTGAAAAGCAATTACAGAAAATATTTAAAAGAATTTTATATTGTGATAGACCCAGACCAGTTGGGAACAGCAGAGTAGCAGAAGGGAGATATACTGGCCACTGGATAAGTAGTTTTCTGTTCCCTGAGTGACCAGAGCAGGGGCTGCTCCAGGCTAATAGACCACCTGACTCCAATTAATCTGCTAAGAGTCAGGTGAGGCAGTTAAGCACCTGACTCTAATTAAGGCCCCTCTGATGCTATAAAAGGGCTCACTCCAGTCAAGCTAGGGGGAGCTAGAGGAGAGGAAGTGTGTGTGAGGAACTGGGAGCAAGAGGTGTGCAAGAAGCTGAGCGTGAGTAGGTGTATTGCTGGAGGACGGAGAAGTACAAGTGTTATCAGACATCAGGAGGAAGGTCCGGTGGTGAGGACAAAGAAGGTGGTGGGAGGAGGCTATGGGGAAGTAGCCCAGGGAGTTGTAGGTGTTGTGCAACTGTACCAGGAGACACTCTAAACAGCTGCAGTCCACAGGGCCCTGGGCTGGAACCTGGAGTAGAGGGCGGGCCCAGGTTCCCCCCATATCTCCCAACTCCTGATCAAACACAGGAATTGACTTGGACTATAGCTTCTACCAGAGGGGAAGGTCTCTGGACTGTTTCCCGACCCACAGGGTGAATCTGTGAAGGGAGCAAATCCACCAATAAGCGCAGGACCCACCAAGGTAGAGGAGGAACTTTGTCACAATATGTAGGTGTACATGTTTGATGTGACCAATAAACTCAGTTTCTAAGATTACTAAATATCTGTGATAAGTAAAACAATTTTTTGTCTTCAAAGTAATGACAGTTTTAAAAATAATGCCCATCTCTTATCCAAGAAATTTTCCTCTTATAAGTATAGTTATTTGCGCTTTGTGCAACTGATGAGGCCTTTATCCATTGGACAAATACTGTACTGGAGCTTGCTGTGGTGCTTGACCAGTGATAACATGTAAATACATGTCCTAATTGTAGTTTCTGATTTTTAGGATGCTACTTTGAGATTATGGAACATTGAAAAGGCTGATCATGTTCCTGCGGCAATAGAAAGCAGAAATACAAGAGGCTCAAAAATAGCTCAAGTAAGCATTATGTGGAGTTACGGCTGATGGGTCTGTCCTTTCAGTCTCCAAGTTACACCTCACTCTGTTCAAAATCAAAATATGAATGGTTGAAGAGACCTTGTCAACAAGATTGCTGGGTTCAAAAATTGATTTACCTTATTTTTCTCTCTTTGCAAAATTTATGTAATTATTTATATGTGAGTTGGGGAGGGAGAAGAGGGAATTTCAAAACAAATGCATCAATGCTTTTCTTTCTTTCTTTTTTTTTTTTTTTTTTAAAGAATTTGGTAAGGATGCAGAAGTCCATGTACAGATGCCATTGCATTTTTAGAAACAATAGCAAACCAAATAAAACATTTTTAAAATAAAAAAATCCTTTGGCTTCCAAACCTGATGCTTAGTAGTATGATTGGCTGCATACAACACTGCTGGCCTCAGGCAGTGGTATTCATGCACTCATGGACATTTTTGGCTCCCCAGTAAACATAAAAAATATTGAGTTTACCAAAGAAGGAAGAGAAAAGGTATGAAATCACTACCAGATGTTCAGAGGAGGGGGAAAAAGAGAAATTTTGATGACAATTCAGTTTTAATTCCAATTAAACAATTTGTTCTAAACCATGTGAGATTGGGAAAGGGAAACAATCTTTATTTGTTTTGTAAAACTCATCACACCTCCAGTGCTGTATAAACTAATAATAAATTTGCTAAGGCAATATCTCAAACTACAAAAATATACTAGTAAATTTAGGAAAGCTTCCTGCACAATGACTGAATGGGCCTGATTTTCAAGAGTATAGAGCACCCACTGCTCCATTTGAAGCTAATAAGAGCTGCTGCACCTCTGAAAATCAGGGCTGCATATTTATAGTTGAGCATCAGTGGTAAAATGATTCATGTCTGGCACGTATGATTAACTAACATCATTTTTGTTGTTTTTTAATGTTATATTTACATCAGTGTGAAGAATGTGAAAAACCTTTCTCACTCCTACAGTGTGATGACTCTGAAGTGGTCACCAAGTGTGTATTCTGTCGACTGGCTTCTCCTTCGAGAAATATTTTGCCATTACCACCTATTGTAGCGCCTGATCTCTAAATTCTTCCCAACAGACTATTTGTGCAAATACATTTGAGTTTTTAAGCATATGCCTATACATAATTGTGATTATCAGTATATTATATTGCATGTACATACAGAGGCAAGGACTTCCTCCATACTTCTGTGCCATACAGTGACATCTATGTTAAAAAGAATCTGCTGATTCATTGTACACATGTGCAATATACATACTGAGTTTCACAGTGTAACAGATGACCGGATCAAGTCCTAAGATTTTAAATCTATTCATATTGTACAAGAAACTAAAATTACATCCATCCCGTTTAAATGCGCACACTTAATAAAGGTTGTTGTAACAAAGAAAATATGTGACTATGTAATTTGCTGACAGTTGTCCTTAAATTGTGTAAAATAAAGCCACCTTCTTCTACTCTGGAGTGGAGTATATTGGAAATATGAAAAACATTTGCATCAATTGAAAATGCTAAAGGGTTTTGAAATTTGAATGTGGAGAGGGCATTTGGACCATGAAGTTTGTATTATCTTGCTTCTAACATCCCCCTACAAAATGTTTCTTGGAACTTTCAATCACAGAAATATATTATTATTTGTGTTTGACATGATATATGGCAAACTAGTCCTGTATATTCAAGACCCAATCCTGCAAGGTGCTGTGCACTCTCAATTCCAGCACCGCTCAAGATTGGTCCCTAAAAGTCTATACCTCTTCACTAGCTATGTGAGGATGTCAATTAATGTGAGACTAGTGTTTCAAGATGTGGGGGCCTCATTCATCAAAAACATGTTTCAGCAGATTATATTATTTTAAAAGGGATTTATAAGGAGAAAAATATATTGTACCAGTCTGGAATGTAGTTAAGCTATAAAATAAATCAAAATCTATTGTCTTTCTTTTTTAAGCCATGTGAATTGTGTAGCCTTGGTAGCTACAGTTGCACTTGACTCCAAGGTGAAAAGAAAATGATTTTTTTAAGATATAGTATGTTTTACTGCTTTGAATAAAACATGAGGTCAAGTTGTAACATATCCTAAGACACTGTTCTCTTTATTAAATATTGTTGGTTTACAGTAAAAAGTTGAAAAAAATGCAGTTTGTATGGTGCTGGAATTATTTTTGCAGAATACATAAAATGTGCCTGTCTTACTGTTGGAGTAATTACCCTTAAATATGAATAAGAATAATGAACTAATTTCTGCATGTTTGAAAATAATCTCAGTTTAATTAAATAATATTCTTATAATATTTGATTGGGATTGTCCTTTTATTTGCTCTTCCTGTCCCATTTAGCTGAAAAATCAAACCTCTAAGATTTTCCATTGAGGGAGCAAAGCCAATTACTCTAGAGGGTTTTTGTGCATAAATAGTGTGACATTCAGAGACAAATAAGTGGAAATTTTCTTTTGAAAGGGTCTTTTATTTCCCAAATTAAGAAAGACAAATCAAACTGTTACTTTGCTGTAGCAAACATAAGACTTATTAAATCAGTTTGTATTTTAATGCTTATTTAACAGATTCAATTTGATAGATCAAGACAAAGAAGAGAGAGAACAGGAAATTTGGCAACTATATCATAGACCACTGATCAGCACCTCCCCCTCCCTCCCTCCGTGCACCTCCCCACTCAGCTGTTTTCCGGTGTGCTTGAGGCTCTGGGGGCGGGGAGGGCATAGCAAGTTCAGGGGAAGGGGTGGAGTGGGGGCAGGGCCTGTGGCAGAGCCAGGGGTTGAGCAGTGAGCACCCCCTGGCCCATTGGAATGTTGGCGCCTGTAGCTCCAGCCCCAGAGTCTGTGCTTATACAAGGGGCCACATATTAACTTCTGAACAGCCGCATGTGGCTCCAGAGCCACAGGTTGGCCACCCCTGAGATAGGGCATTCAAGAGTTACATAACAAACTTGTTTGATGAATAAAGCCTCAAGAACTACCCAAAACTATCTGCTCTGTCCCTCTTAAGCTACTAGCACCATCTGCACTGCTGCCTGACTTCCTATGTTTTTGCACTTCTCTGCAGGTAATGATGTCTGCTCTTATGGGTCTGCTATAGGAGGAGAAAGGCATACTGACAGCCATGATTTGGTTCTAAGGATGGCCCATGGATTCCTGGTAAATTGGCAAAGTGATCCCTGGCTTTACTGTTGAGGAAACTGTAATTATACCCCAATTTTGTAATCAGATCCATAAGGGGAAGGACCTTTTACACCCCTCCAGATCTGATTGCAGGAGTGGAACCACAGATTCATTAGCTGTTATTTCTATTTTTAAAGTAATCACTTTGCTTGGCATAGCACAAAACAGAGTGTTTGCCCCCAAGAAGCTAACAGTGTAAAGTCTTAGCTCTCTGAGGGTACGTCTACACTACAGGGGGGAGTCGATTTAAGATACGCAAATTCAGCTACGTGAATAGCGTAGCTGAATTCGACGTATCGCAGCCGACTTACCCCGCTGTGAGGACGGCGGCAAAATCGACTTCTGCGGCTTTCTGTCGGCGGCGCTTACTCCCACCTCCGCTGGTGGAGTAAGAGCGCCGATTCGGGGATCGATTGTCGTGTCCCGACGGGACGCGATAAATCGATCCCCGAGAGGTCGATTTCTACCCGCTGATTCAGGCGGGTAGTGTAGACCTAGCCTGAGAGTGGAATTCCCACTTTTGTCTGTGGACATTCTGCATGTGGAGGGCTTATCAGACTTCCATCAACCTTGCTGCATCTATTCTGGGGTTTAGGTTGGCATAGCTATGGGCTCAGCATACCTCCCACCATTTCAAGTGGCTAAAGTGGTACGCAGTGCCACGAAGGTTTGGCCAGTCTGCCCTAAGCCAGAGATGGAGTGCTGGTGGCCAGCCCAAATTTGATTGGCGGTGAGACGTAGCACATGGGGTTGCAACACCACTCAAATTTGGTCTGGCTGCTGCTCCGGAGATGGGGGGCAGACAGACCAAGCCTGACTGGCACTGTGACACATTGCAAGCTGGCACATGGGGAAGGCCAAGGCAGCTGCCCCCTTTGTCTTCTCTCTTCTCCTCCCCAGGTGGCCCTGAAGGTGGGAAATGTTCTGTTTCAGCCAGGCCAGTGGCTTGAAGGTGCAGTTCAAAGCTGGACAGCCACACAAAACCCTGGTAGGCTACGGTGCTCGGGCCTTGGATTTTCCACCCCCCTGAGTGCCCTAGCTAGGGTGACCTACATTTTAAGTGTACGCCAGCCCTGGGTGGCAAGGGCAAGGTGGACCCCTCCCCCCGCTCTGTGAGGGTTGGAGTGGGCGCCTCTGCCTGCGTGGCAGGCTAGGAGAGGGTCTGAGAGCAGTCTGAGCTCTCACGCCCGGCTCTGGTGGGGATTGCCGCTGAGGCGGCCGCGTGGGAGACGGGAGTGAGCGCAGTATTATGCAGCGGGCTAGGGTGCTAGGGGGTGTCGCTTGCACCCCAGCCCCACGCGGTGCTTGCAGCCACCTCCTTTTGTACGAGGAGAGCAACCGCCTGGCTGCCGAGCCATGGATGGGACCGCCTCGCCACATAACGGAGCAGCCGGCGCCGTGGCTTAGTTGGTTAAAGCGCCTGTCTAGTAAACAGGAGATCCTGGGTTCGAATCCCAGCGGTGCCTGCGCGGGCCGGGTCCGCGTTTTGCCCCGGGTTATTTTTATCTCTGCTCCCTCCCAGAGTAGGGGCCGCACTGCCTAGTCCGGCGGGGCCGCCGCTGCCAGTGGTTCAGCTGACAGCAGGAGCAGGGTCTCCCCCTTCTCTTCCGGAGCCAGTGAACGCCCTGCCCGCAGCCATGATCCCGCGCTCCCGAGCCCTCCCCGGCCCTGCGCCGCTTCCCAGAGTCCTTACAGTGCTTGGCCCCCGCTGGCTGTGCCGCGCCCGCGTAGTGCTGCCCCCTCCCTGCCCCAGCGTGCTGGGCCCTGTAGTGCCTCCCCCCCCCGCTGTGCCGCGCCCGCGTAGTGCCGCCCCCTCCCTGCCCCAGCGTGCTGGGCCCTGTAGTGCCTCCCCCCCCCCTGTGCCGCGCCCGCGTAGTGCCGCCCCCTCCCTGCCCCAGCGTGCTGGGC